>NC_051863.1:167458785-167611285 GCF_015732765.1 Culex quinquefasciatus
CCTGTGTGGACGCTCAGTCCTGTTTTTTTCGTGTTATTTTCCGTCTCTTTATGTCGCTGTTCGAGTGCATGGGGTGATTGGTCATTATAATTAAATAATGGCATCAGTAGTGCGGTGCCTGTGTGACGCTCAGTCCTGTTTTCGTGTTATTTTCCGTCTCTTTTATGTCGCTGTTCGAGTGCATGGGGTGATTGGTCATTATAATTAAATAATGGCATCAGTAGTGCGGTGCCTGTGTGGACGCTCAGTCCTTTTTCGTGTTATTTTCCGTCTCTTTTATGTCGCTGTTCGAGTGCATGGGGTGATTGGTCATTATAATTAAATAATGGCATCAGTAGTGCGGTGCCTGTGTGGACGCTCAGTCCTGTTTTCGTGTTATTTTCCGTCTCTTTGTGTCGCTGTTCGAGTGCATGGGGTGATTGGTCATTATAATTAAATAATGGCATCAGTAGTGCGGTGCCTGTGTGGACGCTCAGTCCTGTTTTCGTGTTATTTTCCGTCTCTTTTATGTCGCTGTTCGAGTGCATGGGGTGATTGGTCATTATAATTAAATAATGGCATCAGTAGTGCAGTGCCTGTGTGGACGCTCAGTCCTGTTTTTCGTGTT
Organism: Culex quinquefasciatus; assembly: GCF_015732765.1. Classification (NCBI taxonomy): domain Eukaryota; kingdom Metazoa; phylum Arthropoda; class Insecta; order Diptera; family Culicidae; genus Culex; species Culex quinquefasciatus. Next base: position 167,459,393 of record NC_051863.1, read on the forward strand.
ATTTTCCGTCTCTTTTGTGTCGCTGTTCGAGTGCATGGGGTGATTGGTCATTATAATTAAATAATGGCATCAGTAGTGCGGTGCCTGTGTGGACGCTCAGTCCTGTTTTTTCGTGTTATTTTCCGTCTCTTTTATGTCGCTTTCGAGTGCATGGGGTGATTGGTCATTATAATTAAATAATGGCATCAGTAGTGCGGTGCCTGTGTGGACGCTCAGTCCTGTTTTTCGTGTTATTTTCCGTCTCTTTTTGTCGCTGTTCGAGTGCATGGGTGATTGGTCATTATAATTAAATAATGGCATCAGTAGTGCGTGCCTGTGTGGACGCTCAGTCCTGTTTTTCGTGTTATTTTCCGTCTCTTTTATGTCGCTGTTCGAGTGCATGGGATTGGTCATTATAATTAAATAATGGCATCAGTAGTGCGGTGCCTGTGTGGACGCTCAGTCCTGTTTTTCGTGTTATTTTCCGTCTCTTTTATGTCGCTGTTCGAGTGCATGGATTGGTCATTATAATTAAATAATGGCATCAGTAGTGCGGTGCCTGTGTGGACGCTCAGTCCTGTTTTTCGTGTTATTTTCCGTCTCTTTTATGTCGCTGTTCGAGTGCATGGGGTGATTGGTCATTATAATTAAATAATGGCATCAGTAGTGCGGTGCCTGTGTGGACGCTCAGTCCTGTTTTTCGTGTTATTTTCCGTCTCTTTTTGTCGCTGTTCGAGTGCATGGGGTGATTGGTCATTATAATTAAATAATGGCATCAGTAGTGCAGTGCCTGTGTGGACGCTCAGTCCTGTTTTTCGTGTTATTTTCCGTCTCTTTTGTGTCGCTGTTCGAGTGCATGGGGTGATTGGTCATTATAATTAAATAATGGCATCAGTAGTGCGGTGCCTGTGTGGACGCTCAGTCCTGTTTTTTCGTGTTATTTTCCGTCTCTTTTATGTCGCTGTTCGAGTGCATGGGATTGGTCATTATAATTAAATAATGGCATCAGTAGTGCGGTGCCTGTGTGGACGCTCAGTCCTGTTTTTCGTGTTATTTTCCGTCTCTTTTATGTCGCTGTTCGAGTGCATGGGGTGATTGGTCATTATAATTAAATAATGGCATCAGTAGTGCGGTGCCTGTGTGGACGCTCAGTCCTGTTTTTCGTGTTATTTTCCGTCTCTTTTATGTCGCTGTTCGAGTGCATGGGGTGATTGGTCATTATAATTAAATAATGGCATCAGTAGTGCGGTGCCTGTGTGGACGCTCAGTCCTGTTTTTCGTGTTATTTTCCGTCTCTTTTATGTCGCTGTTCGAGTGCATGGGGTGATTGGTCATTATAATTAAATAATGGCATCAGTAGTGCGGTGCCTGTGTGGACGCTCAGTCCTGTTTTTCGTGTTATTTTCCGTCTCTTTTATGTCGCTGTTCGAGTGCATGGGATTGGTCATTATAATTAAATAATGGCATCAGTAGTGCGGTGCCTGTGTGGACGCTCAGTCCTGTTTTCGTGTTATTTTCCGTCTCTTTGTGTCGCTGTTCGAGTGCATGGGGTGATTGGTCATTATAATTAAATAATGGCATCAGTAGTGCGGTGCCTGTGTGGACGCTCAGTCCTGTTTTTCGTGTTATTTTCCGTCTCTTTTATGTCGCTGTTCGAGTGCATGGGATTGGTCATTATAATTAAATAATGGCATCAGTAGTGCGGTGCCTGTGTGGACGCTCAGTCCTTTTTTCGTGTTATTTTCCGTCTCTTTTATGTCGCTGTTCGAGTGCATGGGATTGGTCATTATAATTAAATAATGGCATCAGTAGTGCGGTGCCTGTGTGGACGCTCAGTCCTGTTTTTCGTGTTATTTTCCGTCTCTTTTATGTCGCTGTTCGAGTGCATGGGGTGATTGGTCATTATAATTAAATAATGGCATCAGTAGTGCGGTGCCTGTGTGGACGCTCAGTCCTGTTTTTCGTGTGTATTTTCCGTCTCTTTTATGTCGCTGTTCGAGTGCATGGGGTGATTGGTCATTATAATTAAATAATGGCATCAGTAGTGCGGTGCCTGTGTGGACGCTCAGTCCTGTTTTTCGTGTTATTTTCCGTCTCTTTTATGTCGCTGTTCGAGTGCATGGGGATTGGTCATTATAATTAAATAATGGCATCAGTAGTGCGGTGCCTGTGTGGACGCTCAGTCCTGTTTTTCGTGTTATTTTCCGTCTCTTTTATGTCGCTGTTCGAGTGCATGGGGTGATTGGTCATTATAATTAAATAATGGCATCAGTAGTGCGGTGCCTGTGTGGACGCTCAGTCCTGTTTTTCGTGTTATTTTCCGTCTCTTTTATGTCGCTGTTCGAGTGCATGGGTGATTGGTCATTATAATTAAATAATGGCATCAGTAGTGCGGTGCCTGTGTGGACGCTCAGTCCTGTTTTTCGTGTTATTTTCCGTCTCTTTTATGTCGCTGTTCGAGTGCATGGGTGATTGGTCATTATAATTAAATAATGGCATCAGTAGTGCGGTGCCTGTGTGGACGCTCAGTCCTGTTTTTTCGTGTTATTTTCCGTCTCTTTTATGTCGCTGTTCGAGTGCATGGGGTGATTGGTCATTATAATTAAATAATGGCATCAGTAGTGCGGTGCCTGTGTGGACGCTCAGTCCTGTTTTTCGTGTTATTTTCCGTCTCTTTTATGTCGCTGTTCGAGTGCATGGGATTGGTCATTATAATTAAATAATGGCATCAGTAGTGCGGTGCCTGTGTGGACGCTCAGTCCTGTTTTTTCGTGTTATTTTCCGTCTCTTTTATGTCGCTGTTCGAGTGCATGGGGTGATTGGTCATTATAATTAAATAATGGCATCAGTAGTGCGGTGCCTGTGTGGACGCTCAGTCCTGTTTTTTCGTGTTATTTTCCGTCTCTTTTATGTCGCTGTTCGAGTGCATGGTGATTGGTCATTATAATTAAATAATGGCATCAGTAGTGCGGTGCCTGTGTGGACGCTCAGTCCTGTTTTTTCGTGTTATTTTCCGTCTCTTTTATGTCGCTGTTCGAGTGCATGGGGTGATTGGTCATTATAATTAAATAATGGCATCAGTAGTGCGGTGCCTGTGTGGACGCTCAGTCCTTTTTTCGTGTTATTTTCCGTCTCTTTTATGTCGCTGTTCGAGTGCATGGTGATTGGTCATTATAATTAAATAATGGCATCAGTAGTGCGGTGCCTGTGTGGACGCTCAGTCCTGTTTTTTCGTGTTATTTTCCGTCTCTTTTATGTCGCTGTTCGAGTGCATGGGGTGATTGGTCATTATAATTAAATAATGGCATCAGTAGTGCGGTGCCTGTGTGGACGCTCAGTCCTGTTTTTCGTGTTATTTTCCGTCTCTTTTATGTCGCTGTTCGAGTGCATGGGGTGATTGGTCATTATAATTAAATAATGGCATCAGTAGTGCGGTGCCTGTGTGGACGCTCAGTCCTGTTTTTCGTGTTATTTTCCGTCTCTTTTATGTCGCTGTTCGAGTGCATGGGGTGATTGGTCATTATAATTAAATAATGGCATCAGTAGTGCGGTGCCTGTGTGGACGCTCAGTCCTGTTTTTCGTGTTATTTTCCGTCTCTTTTATGTCGCTGTTCGAGTGCATGGGGTGATTGGTCATTATAATTAAATAATGGCATCAGTAGTGCGGTGCCTGTGTGGACGCTCAGTCCTGTTTTTCGTGTTATTTTCCGTCTCTTTTATGTCGCTGTTCGAGTGCATGGGGTGATTGGTCATTATAATTAAATAATGGCATCAGTAGTGCGGTGCCTGTGTGGACGCTCAGTCCTGTTTTTCGTGTTATTTTCCGTCTCTTTTATGTCGCTGTTCGAGTGCATGGTGATTGGTCATTATAATTAAATAATGGCATCAGTAGTGCGGTGCCTGTGTGGACGCTCAGTCCTGTTTTTCGTGTTATTTTCCGTCTCTTTTATGTCGCTGTTCGAGTGCATGGGATTGGTCATTATAATTAAATAATGGCATCAGTAGTGCGGTGCCTGTGTGGACGCTCAGTCCTGTTTTTCGTGTTATTTTCCGTCTCTTTTATGTCGCTGTTCGAGTGCATGGGGTGATTGGTCATTATAATTAAATAATGGCATCAGTAGTGCGGTGCCTGTGTGGACGCTCAGTCCTGTTTTTCGTGTTATTTTCCGTCTCTTTTATGTCGCTGTTCGAGTGCATGGGGTGATTGGTCATTATAATTAAATAATGGCATCAGTAGTGCGGTGCCTGTGTGGACGCTCAGTCCTGTTTTTCGTGTTATTTTCCGTCTCTTTTGTGTCGCTGTTCGAGTGCATGGGGTGATTGGTCATTATAATTAAATAATGGCATCAGTAGTGCGGTGCCTGTGTGGACGCTCAGTCCTGTTTTTTCGTGTTATTTTCCGTCTCTTTTATGTCGCTGTTCGAGTGCATGGGGTGATTGGTCATTATAATTAAATAATGGCATCAGTAGTGCGGTGCCTGTGTGGACGCTCAGTCCTGTTTTTTCGTGTTATTTTCCGTCTCTTTTATGTCGCTGTTCGAGTGCATGGGGTGATTGGTCATTATAATTAAATAATGGCATCAGTAGTGCGGTGCCTGTGTAGCTCAGTCCTGTTTTCGTGTTATTTTCCGTCTCTGTCGCTGTTCGAGTGCATGGGGTGATTGGTCATTATAATTAAATAATGGCATCAGTAGTGCGGTGCCTGTGTGGACGCTCAGTCCTGTTTTTTCGTGTTATTTTCCGTCTCTTTTATGTCGCTGTTCGAGTGCATGGGATTGGTCATTATAATTAAATAATGGCATCAGTAGTGCGGTGCCTGTGTGGACGCTCAGTCCTGTTTTTCGTGTTATTTTCCGTCTCTTTTGTGTCGCTGTTCGAGTGCATGGGGTGATTGGTCATTATAATTAAATAATGGCATCAGTAGTGCGGTGCCTGTGTGGACGCTCAGTCCTGTTTTTTCGTGTTATTTTCCGTCTCTTTTATGTCGCTGTTCGAGTGCATGGGGTGATTGGTCATTATAATTAAATAATGGCATCAGTAGTGCGGTGCCTGTGTGGACGCTCAGTCCTGTTTTTTCGTGTTATTTTCCGTCTCTTTTGTGTCGCTGTTCGAGTGCATGGGGTGATTGGTCATTATAATTAAATAATGGCATCAGTAGTGCGGTGCCTGTGTGGACGCTCAGTCCTGTTTTTCGTGTTATTTTCCGTCTCTTTTATGTCGCTGTTCGAGTGCATGGGGTGATTGGTCATTATAATTAAATAATGGCATCAGTAGTGCGGTGCCTGTGTGGACGCTCAGTCCTGTTTTTCGTGTTATTTTCCGTCTCTTTTATGTCGCTGTTCGAGTGCATGGGGATTGGTCATTATAATTAAATAATGGCATCAGTAGTGCGGTGCCTGTGTGGACGCTCAGTCCTGTTTTTCGTGTTATTTTCCGTCTCTTTTATGTCGCTGTTCGAGTGCATGGGGTGATTGGTCATTATAATTAAATAATGGCATCAGTAGTGCGGTGCCTGTGTGGACGCTCAGTCCTGTTTTTCGTGTTATTTTCCGTCTCTTTTATGTCGCTGTTCGAGTGCATGGGATTGGTCATTATAATTAAATAATGGCATCAGTAGTGCGGTGCCTGTGTGGACGCTCAGTCCTGTTTTTCGTGTTATTTTCCGTCTCTTTTATGTCGCTGTTCGAGTGCATGGGGTGATTGGTCATTATAATTAAATAATGGCATCAGTAGTGCGGTGCCTGTGTGGACGCTCAGTCCTGTTTTTCGTGTTATTTTCCGTCTCTTTTATGTCGCTGTTCGAGTGCATGGGGTGATTGGTCATTATAATTAAATAATGGCATCAGTAGTGCGGTGCCTGTGTGGACGCTCAGTCCTGTTTTTCGTGTTATTTTCCGTCTCTTTTATGTCGCTGTTCGAGTGCATGGGGTGATTGGTCATTATAATTAAATAATGGCATCAGTAGTGCGGTGCCTGTGTGGACGCTCAGTCCTGTTTTTCGTGTTATTTTCCGTCTCTTTTATGTCGCTGTTCGAGTGCATGGTGATTGGTCATTATAATTAAATAATGGCATCAGTAGTGCGGTGCCTGTGTGGACGCTCAGTCCTGTTTTTTCGTGTTATTTTCCGTCTCTTTTATGTCGCTGTTCGAGTGCATGGGGTGATTGGTCATTATAATTAAATAATGGCATCAGTAGTGCGGTGCCTGTGTGGACGCTCAGTCCTGTTTTTTCGTGTTATTTTCCGTCTCTTTTATGTCGCTGTTCGAGTGCATGGGTGATTGGTCATTATAATTAAATAATGGCATCAGTAGTGCGGTGCCTGTGTGGACGCTCAGTCCTGTTTTTCGTGTTATTTTCCGTCTCTTTTATGTCGCTGTTCGAGTGCATGGGGTGATTGGTCATTATAATTAAATAATGGCATCAGTAGTGCGGTGCCTGTGTGGACGCTCAGTCCTGTTTTTTCGTGTTATTTTCCGTCTCTTTTATGTCGCTGTTCGAGTGCATGGTGATTGGTCATTATAATTAAATAATGGCATCAGTAGTGCGGTGCCTGTGTGGACGCTCAGTCCTGTTTTTCGTGTTATTTTCCGTCTCTTTATGTCGCTGTTCGAGTGCATGGGGTGATTGGTCATTATAATTAAATAATGGCATCAGTAGTGCGGTGCCTGTGTGGACGCTCAGTCCTGTTTTTTCGTGTTATTTTCCGTCTCTTTTATGTCGCTGTTCGAGTGCATGGTGATTGGTCATTATAATTAAATAATGGCATCAGTAGTGCGGTGCCTGTGTGGACGCTCAGTCCTGTTTTTTCGTGTTATTTTCCGTCTCTTTTATGTCGCTGTTCGAGTGCATGGGGTGATTGGTCATTATAATTAAATAATGGCATCAGTAGTGCGGTGCCTGTGTGGACGCTCAGTCCTGTTTTTTCGTGTTATTTTCCGTCTCTTTTATGTCGCTGTTCGAGTGCATGGGGTGATTGGTCATTATAATTAAATAATGGCATCAGTAGTGCGGTGCCTGTGTGGACGCTCAGTCCTGTTTTTCGTGTTATTTTCCGTCTCTTTATGTCGCTGTTCGAGTGCATGGGGTGATTGGTCATTATAATTAAATAATGGCATCAGTAGTGCGGTGCCTGTGTGGACGCTCAGTCCTGTTTTTTCGTGTTATTTTCCGTCTCTTTTATGTCGCTGTTCGAGTGCATGGGATTGGTCATTATAATTAAATAATGGCATCAGTAGTGCGGTGCCTGTGTGGACGCTCAGTCCTGTTTTTCGTGTTATTTTCCGTCTCTTTTATGTCGCTGTTCGAGTGCATGGGGTGATTGGTCATTATAATTAAATAATGGCATCAGTAGTGCGGTGCCTGTGTGGACGCTCAGTCCTGTTTTTTCGTGTTATTTTCCGTCTCTTTTATGTCGCTGTTCGAGTGCATGGGGTGATTGGTCATTATAATTAAATAATGGCATCAGTAGTGCGGTGCCTGTGTGGACGCTCAGTCCTGTTTTTCGTGTTATTTTCCGTCTCTTTTATGTCGCTGTTCGAGTGCATGGGGTGATTGGTCATTATAATTAAATAATGGCATCAGTAGTGCGGTGCCTGTGTGGACGCTCAGTCCTGTTTTTTCGTGTTATTTTCCGTCTCTTTTATGTCGCTGTTCGAGTGCATGGGGTGATTGGTCATTATAATTAAATAATGGCATCAGTAGTGCGGTGCCTGTGTGGACGCTCAGTCCTGTTTTTCGTGTTATTTTCCGTCTCTTTTATGTCGCTGTTCGAGTGCATGGGGTGATTGGTCATTATAATTAAATAATGGCATCAGTAGTGCGGTGCCTGTGTGGACGCTCAGTCCTGTTTTTCGTGTTATTTTCCGTCTCTTTTATGTCGCTGTTCGAGTGCATGGGGTGATTGGTCATTATAATTAAATAATGGCATCAGTAGTGCGGTGCCTGTGTGGACGCTCAGTCCTGTTTTTTCGTGTTATTTTCCGTCTCTTTTGTGTCGCTGTTCGAGTGCATGGGGTGATTGGTCATTATAATTAAATAATGGCATCAGTAGTGCGGTGCCTGTGTGGACGCTCAGTCCTGTTTTTCGTGTTATTTTCCGTCTCTTTTATGTCGCTGTTCGAGTGCATGGGGTGATTGGTCATTATAATTAAATAATGGCATCAGTAGTGCGGTGCCTGTGTGGACGCTCAGTCCTGTTTTTCGTGTTATTTTCCGTCTCTTTTATGTCGCTGTTCGAGTGCATGGGGTGATTGGTCATTATAATTAAATAATGGCATCAGTAGTGCGGTGCCTGTGTGGACGCTCAGTCCTGTTTTTTCGTGTTATTTTCCGTCTCTTTTATGTCGCTGTTCGAGTGCATGGTGATTGGTCATTATAATTAAATAATGGCATCAGTAGTGCGGTGCCTGTGTGGACGCTCAGTCCTGTTTTTTCGTGTTATTTTCCGTCTCTTTTATGTCGCTGTTCGAGTGCATGGGGTGATTGGTCATTATAATTAAATAATGGCATCAGTAGTGCGGTGCCTGTGTGGACGCTCAGTCCTGTTTTTTCGTGTTATTTTCCGTCTCTTTTATGTCGCTGTTCGAGTGCATGGTGATTGGTCATTATAATTAAATAATGGCATCAGTAGTGCGGTGCCTGTGTGGACGCTCAGTCCTGTTTTTCGTGTTATTTTCCGTCTCTTTTATGTCGCTGTTCGAGTGCATGGGGTGATTGGTCATTATAATTAAATAATGGCATCAGTAGTGCGGTGCCTGTGTGGACGCTCAGTCCTGTTTTTCGTGTTATTTTCCGTCTCTTTTATGTCGCTGTTCGAGTGCATGGTGATTGGTCATTATAATTAAATAATGGCATCAGTAGTGCGGTGCCTGTGTGGACGCTCAGTCCTGTTTTTTCGTGTTATTTTCCGTCTCTTTTATGTCGCTGTTCGAGTGCATGGGGTGATTGGTCATTATAATTAAATAATGGCATCAGTAGTGCGGTGCCTGTGTGGACGCTCAGTCCTGTTTTTCGTGTTATTTTCCGTCTCTTTTATGTCGCTGTTCGAGTGCATGGGGTGATTGGTCATTATAATTAAATAATGGCATCAGTAGTGCGGTGCCTGTGTGGACGCTCAGTCCTGTTTTTCGTGTTATTTTCCGTCTCTTTATGTCGCTGTTCGAGTGCATGGGGTGATTGGTCATTATAATTAAATAATGGCATCAGTAGTGCGGTGCCTGTGTGGACGCTCAGTCCTGTTTTTTCGTGTTATTTTCCGTCTCTTTTATGTCGCTGTTCGAGTGCATGGTGATTGGTCATTATAATTAAATAATGGCATCAGTAGTGCGGTGCCTGTGTGGACGCTCAGTCCTGTTTTTCGTGTTATTTTCCGTCTCTTTTATGTCGCTGTTCGAGTGCATGGGGTGATTGGTCATTATAATTAAATAATGGCATCAGTAGTGCGGTGCCTGTGTGGACGCTCAGTCCTGTTTTTTCGTGTTATTTTCCGTCTCTTTTATGTCGCTGTTCGAGTGCATGGTGATTGGTCATTATAATTAAATAATGGCATCAGTAGTGCGGTGCCTGTGTGGACGCTCAGTCCTGTTTTTTCGTGTTATTTTCCGTCTCTTTTATGTCGCTGTTCGAGTGCATGGTGATTGGTCATTATAATTAAATAATGGCATCAGTAGTGCGGTGCCTGTGTGGACGCTCAGTCCTGTTTTTTCGTGTTATTTTCCGTCTCTTTTATGTCGCTGTTCGAGTGCATGGGATTGGTCATTATAATTAAATAATGGCATCAGTAGTGCGGTGCCTGTGTGGACGCTCAGTCCTGTTTTTCGTGTTATTTTCCGTCTCTTTTATGTCGCTGTTCGAGTGCATGGGGTGATTGGTCATTATAATTAAATAATGGCATCAGTAGTGCGGTGCCTGTGTGGACGCTCAGTCCTGTTTTTTCGTGTTATTTTCCGTCTCTTTTATGTCGCTGTTCGAGTGCATGGTGATTGGTCATTATAATTAAATAATGGCATCAGTAGTGCGGTGCCTGTGTGGACGCTCAGTCCTGTTTTTCGTGTTATTTTCCGTCTCTTTTATGTCGCTGTTCGAGTGCATGGGGTGATTGGTCATTATAATTAAATAATGGCATCAGTAGTGCGGTGCCTGTGTGGACGCTCAGTCCTGTTTTTCGTGTTATTTTCCGTCTCTTTATGTCGCTGTTCGAGTGCATGGGGTGATTGGTCATTATAATTAAATAATGGCATCAGTAGTGCGGTGCCTGTGTGGACGCTCAGTCCTGTTTTTTCGTGTTATTTTCCGTCTCTTTTATGTCGCTGTTCGAGTGCATGGGGTGATTGGTCATTATAATTAAATAATGGCATCAGTAGTGCGGTGCCTGTGTGGACGCTCAGTCCTGTTTTTTCGTGTTATTTTCCGTCTCTTTTATGTCGCTGTTCGAGTGCATGGTGATTGGTCATTATAATTAAATAATGGCATCAGTAGTGCGGTGCCTGTGTGGACGCTCAGTCCTGTTTTTCGTGTTATTTTCCGTCTCTTTTATGTCGCTGTTCGAGTGCATGGGGTGATTGGTCATTATAATTAAATAATGGCATCAGTAGTGCGGTGCCTGTGTGGACGCTCAGTCCTGTTTTTTCGTGTTATTTTCCGTCTCTTTTATGTCGCTGTTCGAGTGCATGGTGATTGGTCATTATAATTAAATAATGGCATCAGTAGTGCGGTGCCTGTGTGGACGCTCAGTCCTGTTTTTTCGTGTTATTTTCCGTCTCTTTTGTGTCGCTGTTCGAGTGCATGGGGTGATTGGTCATTATAATTAAATAATGGCATCAGTAGTGCGGTGCCTGTGTGGACGCTCAGTCCTTTTTTCGTGTTATTTTCCGTCTCTTTTATGTCGCTGTTCGAGTGCATGGTGATTGGTCATTATAATTAAATAATGGCATCAGTAGTGCGGTGCCTGTGTGGACGCTCAGTCCTGTTTTTCGTGTTATTTTCCGTCTCTTTTGTGTCGCTGTTCGAGTGCATGGGGTGATTGGTCATTATAATTAAATAATGGCATCAGTAGTGCGGTGCCTGTGTGGACGCTCAGTCCTTTTTTCGTGTTATTTTCCGTCTCTTTTATGTCGCTGTTCGAGTGCATGGGGTGATTGGTCATTATAATTAAATAATGGCATCAGTAGTGCGGTGCCTGTGTGGACGCTCAGTCCTGTTTTTTCGTGTTATTTTCCGTCTCTTTTATGTCGCTGTTCGAGTGCATGGGGTGATTGGTCATTATAATTAAATAATGGCATCAGTAGTGCGGTGCCTGTGTGGACGCTCAGTCCTGTTTTTCGTGTTATTTTCCGTCTCTTTTATGTCGCTGTTCGAGTGCATGGGGTGATTGGTCATTATAATTAAATAATGGCATCAGTAGTGCGGTGCCTGTGTGGACGCTCAGTCCTGTTTTTTCGTGTTATTTTCCGTCTCTTTTATGTCGCTGTTCGAGTGCATGGTGATTGGTCATTATAATTAAATAATGGCATCAGTAGTGCGGTGCCTGTGTGGACGCTCAGTCCTGTTTTTCGTGTTATTTTCCGTCTCTTTTATGTCGCTGTTCGAGTGCATGGGGTGATTGGTCATTATAATTAAATAATGGCATCAGTAGTGCGGTGCCTGTGTGGACGCTCAGTCCTGTTTTTTCGTGTTATTTTCCGTCTCTTTTATGTCGCTGTTCGAGTGCATGGGGTGATTGGTCATTATAATTAAATAATGGCATCAGTAGTGCGGTGCCTGTGTGGACGCTCAGTCCTTTTTTCGTGTTATTTTCCGTCTCTTTTATGTCGCTGTTCGAGTGCATGGTGATTGGTCATTATAATTAAATAATGGCATCAGTAGTGCGGTGCCTGTGTGGACGCTCAGTCCTGTTTTTCGTGTTATTTTCCGTCTCTTTTATGTCGCTGTTCGAGTGCATGGGATTGGTCATTATAATTAAATAATGGCATCAGTAGTGCGGTGCCTGTGTGGACGCTCAGTCCTGTTTTTTCGTGTTATTTTCCGTCTCTTTTATGTCGCTGTTCGAGTGCATGGGGTGATTGGTCATTATAATAAAATAATGGCATCAGTAGTGCGGTGCCTGTGTGGACGCTCAGTCCTTTTTTTCGTGTTATTTTCCGTCTCTTTTATGTCGCTGTTCGAGTGCATGGTGATTGGTCATTATAATTAAATAATGGCATCAGTAGTGCGGTGCCTGTGTGGACGCTCAGTCCTTTTTTCGTGTTATTTTCCGTCTCTTTTATGTCGCTGTTCGAGTGCATGGTGATTGGTCATTATAATTAAATAATGGCATCAGTAGTGCGGTGCCTGTGTGGACGCTCAGTCCTGTTTTTCGTGTTATTTTCCGTCTTTTATGTCGCTGTTCGAGTGCATGGTGATTGGTCATTATAATTAAATAATGGCATCAGTAGTGCGGTGCCTGTGTGGACGCTCAGTCCTGTTTTTCGTGTTATTTTCCGTCTCTTTTATGTCGCTGTTCGAGTGCATGGGGTGATTGGTCATTATAATTAAATAATGGCATCAGTAGTGCGGTGCCTGTGTGGACGCTCAGTCCTGTTTTTTCGTGTTATTTTCCGTCTCTTTTATGTCGCTGTTCGAGTGCATGGGGTGATTGGTCATTATAATTAAATAATGGCATCAGTAGTGCGGTGCCTGTGTGGACGCTCAGTCCTGTTTTTTCGTGTTATTTTCCGTCTCTTTTATGTCGCTGTTCGAGTGCATGGGGTGATTGGTCATTATAATTAAATAATGGCATCAGTAGTGCGGTGCCTGTGTGGACGCTCAGTCCTGTTTTTCGTGTTATTTTCCGTCTCTTTTATGTCGCTGTTCGAGTGCATGGGGTGATTGGTCATTATAATTAAATAATGGCATCAGTAGTGCGGTGCCTGTGTGGACGCTCAGTCCTGTTTTTTCGTGTTATTTTCCGTCTCTTTTATGTCGCTGTTCGAGTGCATGGTGATTGGTCATTATAATTAAATAATGGCATCAGTAGTGCGGTGCCTGTGTGGACGCTCAGTCCTGTTTTTCGTGTTATTTTCCGTCTCTTTTATGTCGCTGTTCGAGTGCATGGGGTGATTGGTCATTATAATTAAATAATGGCATCAGTAGTGCGGTGCCTGTGTGGACGCTCAGTCCTGTTTTTTCGTGTTATTTTCCGTCTCTTTTATGTCGCTGTTCGAGTGCATGGGGTGATTGGTCATTATAATTAAATAATGGCATCAGTAGTGCGGTGCCTGTGTGGACGCTCAGTCCTGTTTTTTCGTGTTATTTTCCGTCTCTTTTATGTCGCTGTTCGAGTGCATGGGATTGGTCATTATAATTAAATAATGGCATCAGTAGTGCGGTGCCTGTGTGGACGCTCAGTCCTGTTTTTCGTGTTATTTTCCGTCTCTTTTATGTCGCTGTTCGAGTGCATGGGGTGATTGGTCATTATAATTAAATAATGGCATCAGTAGTGCGGTGCCTGTGTGGACGCTCAGTCCTTTTTTCGTGTTATTTTCCGTCTCTTTTATGTCGCTGTTCGAGTGCATGGTGATTGGTCATTATAATTAAATAATGGCATCAGTAGTGCGGTGCCTGTGTGGACGCTCAGTCCTGTTTTTTCGTGTTATTTTCCGTCTCTTTTGTGTCGCTGTTCGAGTGCATGGGGTGATTGGTCATTATAATTAAATAATGGCATCAGTAGTGCGGTGCCTGTGTGGACGCTCAGTCCTGTTTTTCGTGTTATTTTCCGTCTCTTTTATGTCGCTGTTCGAGTGCATGGGATTGGTCATTATAATTAAATAATGGCATCAGTAGTGCGGTGCCTGTGTGGACGCTCAGTCCTGTTTTTCGTGTTATTTTCCGTCTCTTTTATGTCGCTGTTCGAGTGCATGGGGTGATTGGTCATTATAATTAAATAATGGCATCAGTAGTGCGGTGCCTGTGTGGACGCTCAGTCCTGTTTTTTCGTGTTATTTTCCGTCTCTTTTATGTCGCTGTTCGAGTGCATGGGATTGGTCATTATAATTAAATAATGGCATCAGTAGTGCGGTGCCTGTGTGGACGCTCAGTCCTGTTTTTCGTGTTATTTTCCGTCTCTTTTATGTCGCTGTTCGAGTGCATGGGGTGATTGGTCATTATAATTAAATAATGGCATCAGTAGTGCGGTGCCTGTGTGGACGCTCAGTCCTGTTTTTTCGTGTTATTTTCCGTCTCTTTTATGTCGCTGTTCGAGTGCATGGGGTGATTGGTCATTATAATTAAATAATGGCATCAGTAGTGCGGTGCCTGTGTGGACGCTCAGTCCTGTTTTTTCGTGTTATTTTCCGTCTCTTTTGTGTCGCTGTTCGAGTGCATGGGGTGATTGGTCATTATAATTAAATAATGGCATCAGTAGTGCGGTGCCTGTGTGGACGCTCAGTCCTGTTTTTCGTGTTATTTTCCGTCTCTTTTATGTCGCTGTTCGAGTGCATGGGATTGGTCATTATAATTAAATAATGGCATCAGTAGTGCGGTGCCTGTGTGGACGCTCAGTCCTGTTTTTTCGTGTTATTTTCCGTCTCTTTTGTGTCGCTGTTCGAGTGCATGGGGTGATTGGTCATTATAATTAAATAATGGCATCAGTAGTGCGGTGCCTGTGTGGACGCTCAGTCCTGTTTTTTCGTGTTATTTTCCGTCTCTTTTATGTCGCTGTTCGAGTGCATGGGGTGATTGGTCATTATAATTAAATAATGGCATCAGTAGTGCGGTGCCTGTGTGGACGCTCAGTCCTGTTTTTCGTGTTATTTTCCGTCTCTTTTATGTCGCTGTTCGAGTGCATGGGATTGGTCATTATAATTAAATAATGGCATCAGTAGTGCGGTGCCTGTGTGGACGCTCAGTCCTGTTTTTCGTGTTATTTTCCGTCTCTTTTATGTCGCTGTTCGAGTGCATGGGGTGATTGGTCATTATAATTAAATAATGGCATCAGTAGTGCGGTGCCTGTGTGGACGCTCAGTCCTTTTTTCGTGTTATTTTCCGTCTCTTTTATGTCGCTGTTCGAGTGCATGGGATTGGTCATTATAATTAAATAATGGCATCAGTAGTGCGGTGCCTGTGTGGACGCTCAGTCCTGTTTTTCGTGTTATTTTCCGTCTCTTTTATGTCGCTGTTCGAGTGCATGGGGTGATTGGTCATTATAATAAAATAATGGCATCAGTAGTGCGGTGCCTGTGTGGACGCTCAGTCCTGTTTTTTCGTGTTATTTTCCGTCTCTTTTATGTCGCTGTTCGAGTGCATGGGGTGATTGGTCATTATAATTAAATAATGGCATCAGTAGTGCGGTGCCTGTGTGGACGCGCAGTCCTGTTTTTTCGTGTTATTTTCCGTCTCTTTTGTGTCGCTGTTCGAGTGCATGGGGTGATTGGTCATTATAATAAAATAATGGCATCAGTAGTGCGGTGCCTGTGTGGACGCTCAGTCCTGTTTTTTCGTGTTATTTTCCGTCTCTTTTATGTCGCTGTTCGAGTGCATGGGATTGGTCATTATAATTAAATAATGGCATCAGTAGTGCGGTGCCTGTGTGGACGCTCAGTCCTGTTTTTCGTGTTATTTTCCGTCTCTTTTATGTCGCTGTTCGAGTGCATGGGATTGGTCATTATAATTAAATAATGGCATCAGTAGTGCGGTGCCTGTGTGGACGCTCAGTCCTGTTTTTTCGTGTTATTTTCCGTCTCTTTTGTGTCGCTGTTCGAGTGCATGGGGTGATTGGTCATTATAATTAAATAATGGCATCAGTAGTGCGGTGCCTGTGTGGACGCTCAGTCCTGTTTTTTCGTGTTATTTTCCGTCTCTTTTATGTCGCTGTTCGAGTGCATGGGATTGGTCATTATAATTAAATAATGGCATCAGTAGTGCGGTGCCTGTGTGGACGCTCAGTCCTGTTTTTCGTGTTATTTTCCGTCTCTTTTATGTCGCTGTTCGAGTGCATGGGGTGATTGGTCATTATAATTAAATAATGGCATCAGTAGTGCGGTGCCTGTGTGGACGCTCAGTCCTTTTTTCGTGTTATTTTCCGTCTCTTTTATGTCGCTGTTCGAGTGCATGGGATTGGTCATTATAATTAAATAATGGCATCAGTAGTGCGGTGCCTGTGTGGACGCTCAGTCCTGTTTTTTCGTGTTATTTTCCGTCTCTTTTGTGTCGCTGTTCGAGTGCATGGGGTGATTGGTCATTATAATTAAATAATGGCATCAGTAGTGCGGTGCCTGTGTGGACGCTCAGTCCTGTTTTTTCGTGTTATTTTCCGTCTCTTTTATGTCGCTGTTCGAGTGCATGGGATTGGTCATTATAATTAAATAATGGCATCAGTAGTGCGGTGCCTGTGTGGACGCTCAGTCCTGTTTTTTCGTGTTATTTTCCGTCTCTTTTGTGTCGCTGTTCGAGTGCATGGGGTGATTGGTCATTATAATTAAATAATGGCATCAGTAGTGCGGTGCCTGTGTGGACGCTCAGTCCTGTTTTTTCGTGTTATTTTCCGTCTCTTTTATGTCGCTGTTCGAGTGCATGGGATTGGTCATTATAATTAAATAATGGCATCAGTAGTGCGGTGCCTGTGTGGACGCTCAGTCCTGTTTTTTCGTGTTATTTTCCGTCTCTTTTGTGTCGCTGTTCGAGTGCATGGGGTGATTGGTCATTATAATTAAATAATGGCATCAGTAGTGCGGTGCCTGTGTGGACGCTCAGTCCTGTTTTTTCGTGTTATTTTCCGTCTCTTTTATGTCGCTGTTCGAGTGCATGGGATTGGTCATTATAATTAAATAATGGCATCAGTAGTGCGGTGCCTGTGTGGACGCTCAGTCCTGTTTTTCGTGTTATTTTCCGTCTCTTTTATGTCGCTGTTCGAGTGCATGGGGTGATTGGTCATTATAATTAAATAATGGCATCAGTAGTGCGGTGCCTGTGTGGACGCGCAGTCCTGTTTTTCGTGTTATTTTCCGTCTCTTTTATGTCGCTGTTCGAGTGCATGGGATTGGTCATTATAATTAAATAATGGCATCAGTAGTGCGGTGCCTGTGTGGACGCTCAGTCCTGTTTTTCGTGTTATTTTCCGTCTCTTTTATGTCGCTGTTCGAGTGCATGGGGTGATTGGTCATTATAATAAAATAATGGCATCAGTAGTGCGGTGCCTGTGTGGACGCGCAGTCCTGTTTTTCGTGTTTTTTCCGTCTCTTTTATGTCGCTGTTCGAGTGCATGGGGTGATTGGTCATTATAATTAAATAATGGCATCAGTAGTGCGGTGCCAGTGTGGACGCGCAGTCCTGTTTTTCGTGTTATTTTCCATCTCTTTGTGTCGCTATTTGTGTACATGGGGTGATTGGATTTCTTCTGATTCGTGTTGTTTTCATCTCTTTTGTGACGCTGTTTGTGTGCATGGGGTGATTGGTCTTCTTCTTCTTCTTTTTTCTATATTTTTAGTTCGCGCGTTCGTTGGCCAATGGGTTTATTTTTGTTCTCTTTACATAGTTTTCGATAGAAACGATCAGAATTCTTTTTTTTCGAGACAAGCAAGTCGTATTGCTGGATTAAGTCCTTTCTATATCATCGATGATCGGAAGGCACGCCGACGAATATGTTTTTAAGGCTTATGATATAAAATCATTTTAATGAATAAAGCCCTTCTTACATCACCGTTGATCGGAAGGCACGCCGACGAAGAATTTCTGGAGGATCGCGGTCGAATTAATACTATATTTAAAATTCTAGATAGCTATCTTTCGGATTCGATTGTGAGTAGCGGGACTTCGCGGTTACTATGCAACGTATTTTTGGAGTCTTTTTATATTTTAAATTTATAAGTCCTTCTTTTATCATCGTTGATAGGAAGGCACGCCGCCGGTTAAGTTCGTTTAAGTTATTGTTTTAATTTCACTACAATCGGTTACGTGGTGTCCTGTTTTCTTTTCGTTTATATTCGTTGATCGTAATAATTTATTCCAACTGGCAGCTTTAGTATTAACTCATCTACTATTTTTGACATTTGCTCGCGTTATCTTAATTGTACCAACAGTAAAAATATACTGATAAGTCCAGCCCATAGCACTACCGCTCGGTTGGCACGCGTTCGATTAAAACAAACTTTTTAAATAATCAATTATTTATCTTTCCGCAGCCGGCTGCCTAAGATTTAAAATTTCAACCGATAAACAAAATGCTCATGGTCACATCACTGCCACTCGTGAATCCTGACCTCATACCCATCTACTAACCCCTCAAAACTCATGTGATACTTTGTCGGAGAAGCAGTCGATTGGGCGGTCTCTATCACTCAAGTATCGGACTAACATTCCCATCCACTTCCCCGTGACCCTACCACTGGTCGTGGCCGGCGCCGGTATTGATCAGCATGATAGGGGCCTTTGAGAAGTTGCGAAGCGAGGAAAGATAGCTCCCACTTATCTTCCACGGCTCGTGGATGTAACTTCTGGAGGTCCTGGTCAATAACGGAGTAGCAACTGCGGGTGGGCACCTATGCTTATGCTTATGCTTATGCTTAATTAGAATATTTTTTAACAATTTGTTGGATTAGGGGTAAAACAGGTTTTCGCCTACTTGATACAGCATTTGACGTATTGATCATAGGGTAAATAAGATCTTTTTCTTTTTTCAAAAATGTTTTATTTAATTATTTTCTTAATCAAATTTACAACTCCAATACTACTAGCTTACGTGAAATTGTCCGAGGATTCCGAATATGACAAAATTGAGACCAAAAAGTGCCGCTATGGCGGCCTACAGGGCAAAAACTAACGTTGTAAAATGTTTGTTGTAGAAAAATCGAAAAACTATGAGAAAAACTGCGATTGGCCAAAAAGTTAATACCGTAGGCTTATAGTCCATGAAATTACCTATCTTTTGACCTACGGGAGTATGGGTGTTGGAGGCTGTTGCAAAAAGATATTAAGGTTTTAAAAAAATCAATTTTTGACAGTAATTTGCAAAAGCTAAGAGACAAAGTCAAACCAATCCTGGATGTCTATGGCACATTTTGAAGTGCTTCAAAAGACCTTTCGAATGCATCTAAGAGAGTTGGAATTGATGTAGTTTTACGGAAATGCGAGCAATTTTAAGAATTTTTCATGTGTTTTGGACCTCAAACTTCAAAGCCCGTTTTACCCCTTTTCCCTTTGTCGTAGAGGGCTCATATTTGGCATGAGTTCATCTCATGTATAGACAAACAAACGCTGAAAGTTTCATCCAAATCGGAGCACCTCGATACGACCTCTAGAACAAACCGAGCAATATTTACAAATACTGCCTCTTAAATATAATTTGAAAATAATTTTTAAATAAAAAAATAATGACTTAACTCATAAAAAATCTACATTGACTGGTATCATTTTATTTGATTTTTTTTTTTTTGTTATTTTAGACATTTTAAAACAATTATAAGAAACATATTTTAATTTGAATGACATTGTAAAAGAAATTATGATGCATTTAAAATCCAAAGCATCCTTGTTTAGATTTATGTGTAGATTATCATCAATTAGTAGTATTGAGCTAATTTTATGATTTTAAGCTTGAAAAACATGTTGGATAGAATAAAAACATAGAGTTTATTACTGTTTTTTAATTTTCCCGGGACCCGGGAATTCCCGGAATATCCAAAATATTTTTCCCGTTTCCCGAGAAATTTAAACCCGGAAAAATTGGACGCCTTACAAAAATCTGTTGACACCATTCGATTAGGCATCCAATTTCCTTTTTTTTAAATCCACCAAATTAGAGCATGATCAGAGAAAGTCGGCTTTAAATTTATTGTTAGTGTACGCTTGTGGGTGAAATAAAACATTAGAATCATTTATTTTTTTTTAGTTAAAAAAAAGTGTTACAACATCAAGAAAACATGTTAAAGAATTAAAGAAGAATTATAAATTAAACCTGATTATTTTTATTGAATTGCACATCATAAAGATATCTGATAACAACTGTTCTAAAAATTATTTTAAGGATATAAGTAATAAATTGACTTTTCTGCAATCAGCTCCCACAATAAATGCAATATCCTGTCCCAGGATCACGATCTTGCCTTTATTGAATCAAGTTCCGGTTCCGACTGTCAGCCTGCACTACTGATAATGGAATCCCCCCTCTTCCTACTTGCAAGAAACCATTCAAAGGTGAAACTGTCACCGCCCGCGCCATCACCGCATCGCGATATGAATAACTACTATTCAATATCTACTAGTAACTTCGGCAGCTAGGGAGAGCGAGTGTGCGGGCTGACTGGTGATGCCACACTACTTGAGAAACTCATTTCCTTTCCGTCGTCGTCGTCGTCGCCAACACCCGGAACACTCATTACACAATGAAAGTGCGCGATGGTGACACAAACGTTAATGAGAAAATTTTCCCATTCTGCGCGATAAGCATCGTCGTCGTCGTCTCGTGCTAATAATAGAACACTCTCTCATTTGTGTGTGAAGTTGGTTGTGTTTAACGGGCGGTTTGATTGCCTAAAAGCACTTGACAAGTCAACAAGCCGTTTTCACCCTTTGTTACTGAGGTATTGTTTTCAAGAAATTAACCTCCTTTTGTTTCCTTTGGTTTCAATTAAAATACACAATGAATACGATAGTGTTTACACAATTTATTAGATTTTTGGTAAGTCAGACGAAAATAACTGAAATTTCCCTAAAATGATTCACGTTTGATCCTTGTTCCTTGTGAAACTGAATATTCATCAGCGCAATTAATAAAACATCCAGCTCCACCGATTGATTGTAAGTGGCCCAAACCGACATGGTCGACTGACGTCCAACTGCTGACACAGGAGATTAATCCCATGGCCGACCTCTAAATCCGCAGAAGTTATGAACTATGAAATTAGATTCCACAAACATTTCCCAGGTAGTGGTGGTGACGCATAGAGAACCAATAGTTCCAGGTGAGTAGCCATGCGACCCCAACAACCCTTCCCCCTCACCCGCGATTGCTCGATCCTATCGCAACTCATTAATCACAAATGAGACAGATTTATTCGGCTGAACCCAGGAATGACAGAATTGTGACAAGCGGCAAATTGGATGGGGTTTGCTCTGCTTAGATATTTTAACACTGATAGTCATACTTTTAAAACTAATTCCAGATTTAACACCAAAATTCCATTATTCTTCTCAATATTTTTTTGTTCCAAAACTATTAATCTCTCGATATTAAAACCCAGTATCGCTTTCCCCAGAAAAAAAAATACTAAATCTCTTCCTCCGTTTTATGTTCCTTTCATTTGATAAACTTTTATTACCCCAGTTGACACAATACACCTTTTGCTAACTGCACGTGGCCACACCCACGACGGCCTGTTAGCGCGCTGGCCATCTGCAGATTTTAGCTCATAAAACGTTGCTTTTTTTTCTGCCGTCCCCTCTTCTCCACCCCCATCTCCTTTGTCATAAAGTTCATAATTTTATTTCCTCGTAAAAACCGGATGCTCATGATTCCCGTGGCCTTATCAGTTGGAAAATGGCCGTTTGCTGCCGATTTTCCCACACCTTTGCAGCTTGGCAGAGGCCACCGTGGAGCGCTCGAACAAATGGAAAACTCATTTTCGCATTGTCACGAGGCGTTCACGGCGTTTGAGTTTCAATTATTCAGTGAACCCTTGTTGATAAACTGTTGAAATTTAAAAAAAGAAAATATTTATCTTTATTTCTTTTCATGATTATCATGATTATCACGATTATCATGATTTTCATGATTTTCATGATTTTCATGATTTTCATGATTTTCATGATTTTCATGATTTTCATGATTTTCATGATATTTATGATTTTCATAATATTCATAATTTTCATGATTTTCATAATTTTCATAATTTTCATAATTTTCATGATTTTCATGATTTTCATGATTTTCATGATTTTCATGATTTTCATGATTTTCATGATTTTCATGATTTTCATGATTTTCATGATTTTCATGATTTTCATGATATTCATGATTTTCATAATATTCATAATTTTCATGATTTTCATAATTTTCATAATTTTCATAATTTTCATAATTTAATGATTTTCATGATTTTCATGATTTTCATGATTTTCATGATTTTCATGATTTTCATGATTTTCATGATTTTCATGATTTTCATGATTTTCATGATTTTCATGATTTTCATGATTTTCATGATTTTCATAATTTTCATGATTTTCATAATTTTCGTGATTTTCATAATTTTCATAAATTTCATGATTTTCATGATTTTCATGATTTTCATGATTTTCATGATTTTCAAGATTTTCAAGATTTTCATGATTTTCATGATTTTCATGATTTTCATGATTTTCATGATTTTCATGATTTTCATGATTTTCATGATTTTCATGATTTTCATGATTTTCATGATTTTCATGTTTTTCATGATTTTCATGATTTTCATGATTTTCATGATTTTCATGATTTTCATGATTTTCATGATTTTCATGATTTTCATGATTTTCATGATTTTCATGATTTTCATGATTTTCATGATTTTCATGATTTTCATGATTTTCATGATTTTCATGATTTTCATGATTTTCATGATTTTCATGATTTTCATGATTTTCATGATTTTCATGATTTTCATGATTTTCATGATTTTCATGATTTTCACGATTTTCATGATTTTCACGATTTTCATGATTTTCCCGATTTTCATGATTTTTATTATTTTCATGATTTCCATGATTTAATGATTTTCATGATTTCCATGATTTTCATGATTTTTATGATTTTCATGATTTTCATTATTTTCATTATTTTCATGATTATCATGATTTTCATGATTTCCATGCTTTTCATGTTTATCATGATTTTCATGATTTTTTTCAATTTGTTCCATTCCAGATTTTTTATTAAAATTTGTTCAATTTGTTTTTTTTTCTATTTGTTCAATTTGTTCAATTTGTTCAATTTGTTCAATTTGTTCAATTTGTTCAATTTGTTCAATATGTTCAATTTGTTCAATTTGTTCAATTTTTGTTTTCAATTCAATTCAATTAGTTTTTATTAGTAAATAATCAATTCACAATTTCGTAATTCTTATAACCTAATAGAGTTTTGGAGTACCTTTCAACTATGATTTGTACTATAGTTCATTTTGATGTAATTGGATATTCTAACAATGGATTTGCCAACAGAAGGAAAAATTATTTTAAAAAAACCTTCTAAATTTGCTAAGGAAAAGGATAGAGATAGAAAAGCTTAAAACTAGATCACAGTTTGTTTTGTCTTTTGACGTCGAAAAACTTCGCTGCACAAGGCAGCTTATCCGTTGTAGATATACTTCATCATAAGCTCACTCAGAGCTTGGAATTGTTCTGCCTTGTTCCGGCAGGCACGAAAGCGCGTGAGCATCTCTCCAGCAAGAGCGAAAAACCGTACCGCTCCCAGAAGCGGCTACTCTAGCGTACGAACCTCCCCAACCGGGAGGGAACGCTGGGTTGGTCGATGGAACCGCTCCGCCGCCAGCTGCTGCAGCGTTCGTGCTCGAAGTCTTTGGAGGTTGGCGGGACGCTGGCGCTTTCTTCTTCTTGTCCTGCTCCTCGAGGTACTTTTTCCGCGCGGCACAGCCACGGAAATTCGCCGTGTGGTTTCCACCACAATTCGCACACTTGACGCGCGCTTTGTGCTGCTGGGCGTTTTCCCCCAGCTGGTCTTTCCGCGGAAGATTGCACCTTTCGGTGAAGTGGGTCTCACCGCACTTTACGCACCGAGGCGGAAGATTACAGTTTCTTGAACCGTGTCCGAATTTTTGACAGCGGTGGCATTGCGCTGCGTCGGTCGGATTCTTCGTGTAGAATTGCCACGTCACGAAGAAGCCGTCCAGTGCTTTGATCTGCCGTAGGTCCTGGATTTTGACCGACCCACGATCGAAGTACAGGAGGTACAATGTGTACGTACCTGTCACCGTTGTCGATTTCGAGAGCACCTTAACCTCTCGAGGCTTAACCTTGACGCCCGACAGGTGTTCTTCCAGGTCGGAGATCGGGCGGTCCGGATATCCCTGAAGGACGATCTTCACTGGGACCTTCTCTGCTGGGTCAAATGTGAAGAATTTGAAGTTTCGCAACTTCAATTTCTTCACTACCAAGTCGAATTTCTGTTTTTTATGTGTAATCACTTGCACCGAAGTTTTACTAATTTTAAGACAATATTGGAGTCCCTCAAGCAACTCGTCAACATCGTCCGCCAACGTATCCAAAACAAAAATTGGAGGTGGTCGTCGTTCCTTCGGAGAGTTACACTTTTTCTGCTTTCCTTGCTTGCGCGCTAGTTCATCATCGTCATCGTCGTCGCCAGCACTGCTGCTGTCACTGGCGGTGTTGTTTTCTTCTCCACTCAGCATCTCAAATTCGTTGCTGGTGGGAACGTTGGAAGTGGTTGTTGTCGTAGTGCTGGTGGACTGCTGCTGCTGCTGCTGCTGGTCGAAAGTACTTCCGGATGCCCGGGTCGATTGTCTCGTCCGTACTGGGGACTCACGTGGACGGTATGACACGTGTAAAAAAGAAGGATCGGTGACGTCACCGGGCACGCTCCCGTGCGCGATGGCGGTCGATGCGGCGTTGGTATGTTTACCTTTCTGCACTCTGCCGGTAGATGAACTTCGCGGGTTTTCGAGGCCGCACTCGAACTGCCACGGCCACGGCCGGCCCTTGGCATGCTGGAGCAGCAAACTCGCGGGTAAACACTGTTAATTACGGCGAAAAAAACAAAAAGTTTGAGGAGCTCCGAACAGTTGACTGTTGCTGGCTGGTGTTGCCAGTCCCGATGAATTTTTTTTGTTTTAAATGTATTTTTCTAAGTCTTTTTAACTTTTGCTTTTGCCAAAACTTTTTTTATTACATTACAGCTTGTAATTTGTTTACAGTACGAATACTGCTCTCTTGTGAGGCGTTAGCCTGCTCTCTTTTATTGCCGGTGAATCTAAATCTCACCTGTGGGAGCAGTCGATGAGAGGATAATCTTTTTAATAACTGTTGGTTTTCCTTTCTTAGGAGAGTAGTTTTGGAAATTAAAAAAAATGTTTTTAATTTAAATATTTTATGTTCAACTTTATTATATATAACATTGTTTCAGGAAGCTATCAAAACCGAAAATTGATTATGTACAGGAATAAAAATGATAAAATACAAAACAAAATTAATTTGAGTAGCAAATTTGACATTCCATGTGATTTTTTTTTATTTCGGGAAAAAATACAACACAATCTCAAATGATCGTATATCTTGAAAGCAATTACACCAACAGCCAACTCCAGAGGGACGGTGTAATTCAAGCGCTGACCTGCTTCTGGCCGCTGAGTTGTGTGCTTCTCTGGTAGGGTTGTACCACATAATAGTACGTGTGTAGTATGTTTGTAAACATCCACCAACAGCTCGCTCCACCACCCACCAAGAAAAATAAGCAGCACATTTCGAAAAGCTCCAGTTTTTCGCATTTATTGCTGCTCCAATCTTGATGCTTACTTTCTCTTTACTGGGCGTCGAAGGGGGGTGGGCCATTAACTGTGAAGCTATAAATAAATTGCTTAATTTGGGTTCGTTTTGTGGATTTTTCGTTGGAACTAGCAGCACTGCTCGTTAGCTTGCGATGCAATGATTATGGCTTAGCTAGTTGTTTTGGAGATTCATATTTCATGGTAGAAGTATTTTGAAAGCTGTAAGGGATGAATGTTTCTAAATATTGAGAAATAACAAAAGCAAAAGCAAAAGCAAAAGCAAAAGCAAAAGCAAAAGCAAAAGCAAAAGCAAAAGCAAAAGCAAAAGCAAAAGCAAAAGCAAAAGCAAAAGCAAAAGCAAAAGCAAAAGCAAAAGCAAAAGCAAAAGCAAAAGCAAAAGCAAAAGCAAAAGCAAAAGCAAAAGCAAAACGGAAAAAGCAAAAAGTTTGTGAAGCAATCGAAAATGACCTTTGTTTGACGCAAGAGGCCTGTTCCAGAAGGGTATTCTCCCCAGGGATGTTTTCACCAGGTAAAAGAAGACCTCTCTTGTGAAAAATCGGCCCAGTTCTGTTTGCGGAGATAAAATATCGTTTTCCCAGAACAGGAGGTTTGCATAAGAAAAGTTTGCCCCAAAGTAGACTCATCACTCATTCAGAACTTTTTGTTATTTTTAATTCGCCAAACTTTTTGCAAAGTAGGTTGAAATAACTTGAAGTGTTTTTGTTCTCAAAACTTGCTCGATCTGTTTTGGAAAACCAACAGCGTTGGGGCTAATTTCTACCGAGAAGCCAGAAAAAGTTTCCAATAACCTTTTGAACTTCACCGAAAGGACAATCGAGTTCAAGTCGCCTAAGTAACTGTCAATTTTCATCACAGTTCTCGGAAAATTACTTCACCTTTGAGTTGACTGAAAAGTCGTCGACAGAATCAAAAAAAAAAACGGCAAGGAACAAGTAACTTTTAATCTCGGCTATCATCCTCACTTTGTCCCACATCAGAAAGAGATTGAGCAAAAAAAAATGGTAAAAAGTGAACCCCGTTGTGTTTTTTCCTCCTCTAGAAGAAGTGTCCTTTACTTTAGTCTTTCAAGGGTTCTGTGTAAAAAAGTGAGGACAAACAAAGGAAAATCCCGACCGAAACCACCGCATTAGCATGCAAATTAATTTCAATTCGATCCGAGACTATCATGTTTTAGGGGAAGGGAGGGTATTGTAAAAGCACAATGTAACTTTTGGAAAAAATAACTTTTTCTGAAATTGAGACGTATTTTCGAACCATAATATAATTAGAAATCAAACAATCAAAATTTCAAGAAAACCTTTTTTTTAATCAAACAAATTTTGAAATTTTAAACTGTGCCCCTCCCTCAACCCACACCGAAGTGTGGGGGGTGTGTGCTCTAGTGTTAACGTTTGCGAAAAGGTACCTCCGGACACTTTTTGCTAGCTCGACGGGTGGTCAGACCCTCGAGAACAAAAAAAACACAGAAAAGAGAAGATTTTCACAATGAGGGAAAACTCGTTAATGGAGCTTTGAGGACCACGAAGGAAGAAAAACAAACGTTGAAAGGATGCGGCAAACTGACGAGACGAAGGGAGGAAGCTTGCTTTGAGTTGAATGGGGAAAAAATCATTTAACCTGATAATACTGACGATAAAAGGTTTGATAAAAGGTGCCTCGCTCCCTGGGGAGCGTAGATTTTGTGAGGCATTCTGGAGATTTCTTTTTCAGTTAAAACAATTTTGATTATCAGCAAAGTAGATTAAAATGTGTTAATTTCGGTAATTATATTTTATAATTCATCCCTCCAAATTTTTAGCACACTAAATATCACTAGGAACAATAACATTGTACCTATAACACAAAAAAATATTTTGGACAAATAAAAAACATCTTCTTTTAAAAAACCTAAAAAAGTTTATTGTTTAATGTTTAATGTTTAATGTTTAATGTTTAATGTTTAATGTTTAATGTTTAATGTTTAATGTTTAATGTTTAATGTTTAATGTTTAATGTTTAATGTTTAATGTTTAATGTTTAATGTTTAATGTTTAATGTTTAATGTTTAATGTTTAATGTTTAATGTTTAATGTTTAATGTTTAATGTTTAATGTTTTATGTTTTATGTTTAATGTTTAATGTTTAATGTTTAATGTTTAATGTTTTATGTTTAATGTTTAATGTTTAATGTTTAATGTTTAATGTTTAATGTTTAATGTTTAATGTTTAATGTTTAATGTTTAATGTTTAATGTTTAATGTTTAATGTTTAATGTTTAATGTTTAATGTTTAATGTTTAATGTTTAATGTTTAATGTTTAATGTTTAATGTTTAATGTTTAATGTTTAATGTTTAATGTTTAATGTTTAATGTTTAATGTTTAATGTTTAATGTTTAATGTTTAATGTTTAATGTTTAATGTTTAATGTTTAATGTTTAATGTTTAATGTTTAATGTTTAATGTTTAATGTTTAATGTTTAATGTTTAATGTTTAATGTTTAATGTTTAATGTTTAATGTTTAATGTTTAATGTTTAATGTTTAATGTTTAATGTTTAATGTTTAATGTTTAATGTTTAATGTTTAATGTTTAATGTTTAATGTTTAATGTTTAATGTTTAATGTTTAATGTTTAATGTTTAATGTTTAATGTTTAATGTTTAATGTTTAATGTTTAATGTTTAATGTTTAATGTTTAATGTTTAATGTTTAATGTTTAATGTTTAATGTTTAATGTTTAATGTTTAATGTTTAATGTTTAATGTTTAATGTTTAATGTTTAATGTTTAATGTTTAATGTTTAATGTTTAATGTTTAATGTTTAATGTTTAATGTTTAATGTTTAATGTTTAATGTTTAATGTTTAATGTTTAATGTTTAATGTTTAATGTTTAATGTTTAATGTTTAATGTTTAATGTTTAATGTTTAATGTTTAATGTTTAATGTTTAATGTTTAATGTTTAATGTTTAATGTTTAATGTTTAATGTTTAATGTTTAATGTTTAATGTTTAATGTTTAATGTTTAATGTTTAATGTTTAATGTTTAATGTTTAATGTTACCTCTTTTGTGATGTAATTTTACCACAATTTATACTGAAAAAGTTGCATTACACCAGAAAAATTATAAAATGACATATTTTGCCTTCCTCACTGAGGTAAGGCTATAATCCTGCTCTAAAAATAAACTTTGTATAAAAACGTCGTAGACCCACCTTCATGTATACATATCGACTCAGAATCAAAAACTGAACAAATGTCTGTGTGTATGTGTGTGTGTATGTATGTATGTGACCAACAAACAAGCTCATGTTTCTCAGCACTGGCTGAACCGATTTGACCCGAACCTGTTGCATTCGACTTGGTTTAGGGTCCCATAGATCGAGATTTATACAGATTGAAGTTTCGATAAGTAGTTCAAAAGTAATGTATAAAAATGTGTTTTCACATATATCCGGATCTCACTTAAATGTATGTAAACTATGTCCGGGTTCATCATCCGACCCATCGTTGGTTTGGTTATCAAAAGACCTTTCCAACGAGTCCAAAACATTGAAGATCTGGCAACCCTGTCTCGAGATATGGTCGCTTAAGTGATATTTATGTAATTTTTAATCCGGATCTTAAAAATAGATGAAAATTGTGTGCAACCCCATCAAATCAGCCATTGTTGGTAATGAGTGAGGAAGGCTCCAACCACATAGGTGGATTAAGTTAGTTTTTAGATATTAAAATACACATTTTTTCCGACAATAAAGATGTATCGAATCCCTGATTTAATATTACCAGGATTGTTTACTGGGTATTTTCGGCTCTTCTATACATATTATTTAAGTTCACGATTGATCAAGTCATTTGTGTGTATTTATTGCAGAGATTCTTTACACGAGCAACATTTTAGGGATAACTTTTGACCTGATTTTTTTCACTGATTATAAAAATGAGCTATTTGAGCATATTTCCAAAAAAAAATACGTTTCGTTGTTTATTTCAATCGATTTCAAATATTTGTTTCATGCTTCGCAGAAGAAAAAAATGTTCTACAACATTTTGATCTGTTGGATATTCTTTGAAAACTAAAAAACAGCAGAAGAATAGCTCAAACATGGACTTGGATATGTTTTCCCTCTCACAGGAATCAAAACAACTTTTCATCGACCACATGAAACCTGCTGAAAAGCTCCACAATGTTAAAACAATAACTCCATAATTCCAACACAACCGTTTTGTACCTCAAGGATTTCACTCTCTATCTTCTTACCGTCGATCCATTTGCCTTAATCCCCAACGTAATCCTAAGCCTTGTGAATCCTGTCGAAGCTAATTGGCTAAAGATATTGTTTGAAATCTCAGGGCGCACTCACACACTTACACACGAATGCACACGTTTCGTAAATCCTTTTTCTATACCACTTTGCAAACAATAAAGCTATTCAAAATCGGCTCACACACACATACACGAACACACATATTTAAATAATTTATTGACCTCTGCAGCATACTGTGGCAAATGGTGGTGCCGAAACCTCGTTCTTCTATAACCTAACCTCAAAAAGCCATTAGAACAACAGTAACGAAGACAGGCTGTGGCAGCAGTGGAGACAAAAAAAACATCGCACAAACACACATCTTGGAACGCACACATACATATGCAAATCCATTTGCTTATTTATTCATCTATATAGACGTCGTACTTACTTGTATCCGTTGAGGAAGCAGCAAACTTGAACTCCGGAACTGGTCGGAAGTGGCCAGTCGAAGCAGCAGCATCCGAAATTATTGCTCACTAGAGGGAGATTTTGATCCCCCCCTTCCCATGCAACTCTGCCCTATTTGGACGATATCGTATTGCTAGGGCAAGCATATTTCAATAAATTTTTAATCCAAAAGTAATCACCTCTGCTAAGCTTTTTCTTGAGGGGTTTCGATGATGGTTACCGGGGATTAGGATTGCCGAAACATGATTCTTTTTTGGCAATTTTGCTACCATATTTGCTGAAAGGTAATTTACGATTTTTTGTGAACTTCGAAGATCTTTCCATCGAATTACTTTCCTGTAACTGTATCACAAACTCCACAAAATGCTCGTCCCATGAGTCAAAACTCTTTTATTTTCAATTCATTCTCTCACAGTGAAACCCTTCTCTGCCCAAATACCTTCTCCACCTTAACTTCATCTAAAAACTATATTACCATCCTTTACGAGAGCGATCAAAGCCATTTAATGGAGGGTTTACTCCTAAAAAGGCCACACATGTGAGGGACCAAACTTCTTGTCCCGTTTTACGGCGAGAGGTGCCACCATAAAAGGTCCGCGGTCATAACCATCATCGTCATCGTCAGTGTGTCCGATTGTCTCCGCAGGCCGTAAGGGTTGTTTTCCCCCGGGGATATCCCTGGCGGGCCGGTTAGAAGCGATTTGGCATCATAAGTTTCTCCATACAAATATCCATACGATTTTAAATGCTGGTCATACAAAATAAGTATGTTAATGTATCAAATTCTATACCTTGAGCAGGGATTATCTGATCGATTTTGTATCTTCGGTGATGTTGTAGGTTACACTTGAGAAATTCTCTACAAAATCGACATTTTATTTAATTGAAATTTTTTACTTTGAAATCCGGCTGAAACTTTGTTGGTGCCTTCTGTATGTCCAACGAAGTTGGGAATGTTTTGATCGATTTGGATTCGTCAGCAAAGTTGTAGGATAAGGACAACACTGAAAAAATGAAACAAGGTGAAAATTTTTTTGGGTGGTTTTTAATTTAATTTTTTGTCACTAAAACTTGATTTGCCAAAAACACTATATTTTTTTCTGATTTGTTTTACGGGACATCAAATGCCAACTTTTCAGAAATTTCAAGAACAGTCCAAAAATCTTTAACAAAATTATGAATTGAATCAATACTTTGTTTTCAAAAAATAAAAGTATTGGTCGCCAATATGTTTCAACTTCATTTTTTGATGTAAAATCAAATTTGCCATCATAATCAAGTACTGTAGAAATTTTTTGATAAAGTTCACCGATCTCAAGTTATAGCAATTTTAGGTAACTTTTTGAAAAAAGTTGCAGTTATTATTTTTTTTTTAAATTAGTGCCCATGTGTGCCCACTTTGAAAAAAACCCGATTTAATATCACCAGAGATGAAATAGTGCCTTTCTTACAAAATGATGAAACTCCGAAAAATATATTGGTGCAATTAATTTTTCAGAAACAAAATGATACCACCCAGTGAGAATTTGACCTAAAGCTTCGAATATTTCAAGGCTAAACCTCGAATACAATTTTTTTAAATTTCAGGATACATTATGGGTCGCAAGGTAATAAAATTCAATCAAAAAAATACATATTGGATTGACATTATAAGAAAAATATAAAGGGTACTCAGTCTTTAATATTAGTCTATGATTAACTTAAAAAAATATGTATCGCTATCGCACTAATATGGCTATATCTCTGGAAATACATTTTGGAAAAGCTTCAAATTTTGGGCCCAAGCAGTTTATGGCTCATGTTTTCGAATGGCTTTTTGTTTGAAACTGAATTCTTGTAATTTGATAGTGTTATCTGTAAAATAGTCCAAAAATACCTCTAAAAATGGCTTTGCCCGAGCAGGCGGAAATAACTTGGGAATGACATTTTTTGATCTTTGAAAATACTAGGCCAATTACATTTTATGTTATTTATAACAAGATTTGTTATTCGTCGTTATGATTTTTTTGTTATTGGATTATTATTGTAATAACAGACTAATAACATTTTTGGTGATTCTTCGAACAAATTTTTGTTATTATTTTTTGTTTTTTTAACAACTAATCCGATCATCTCAATAACAGATGATGACAAAAAATGTTATTCCAGAGTTGTTTTGGCTTTCAACCAATATCAGACCAATAACAATTTTTGTTAATATAACATAAACTGTTATTTAACCCGTATGCAAAAATGGATTTTTCAAGAAGATTCCATAACATTATCTGTTATTTTAACATTATTTGTTATTGAAATGGCATGAATTTTGTTATAACCGTCTGCCCGGGTGACCACATTTATTGTTCAAAAAATGTGAATCGAAAAATAAAATGTTCGTCTCCGACCTCATGGCTACAAATCTGAAATATAATTGTGGGTTTTACGAGCGGTTTTCCAATGATGGAAAACACAAATTTTTAAGAGCGGATACAGACATCGCTTA
Organism: Culex quinquefasciatus; assembly: GCF_015732765.1. Taxonomy (NCBI): domain Eukaryota; kingdom Metazoa; phylum Arthropoda; class Insecta; order Diptera; family Culicidae; genus Culex; species Culex quinquefasciatus. The sequence goes on from NC_051863.1 coordinate 167,492,035, forward strand.
AGTATTTCAGAAAAAGAGCTTTCAATAATAAAAAAAATAAAAATTGTGATTACAAGTGTCAAGGTATTAACATTTGAATGAAAAAAGTGTTTAAAAATGCATTTTACATCAGCCCAGTTGTACTATTGGAATTTCATAAAACTCCAAAACATTTTTTAACAAGCCCAAACATGCTAAATATGGTTATCAATGCAGAAAAAATGCATTTTAGATTATTTTTAGTTGATTAGACTTCTATTTTTATGGAAATATGGAAAGTTTTTTGTAAAATATTTTTTTTGCCCCCTTATTTTTTAAGACCAATTTTGAAGGAATGGGGGGGGGGGGGCGACATAAACTTTGAAAAATATTTGCAACGGCCTTAATGATTTTTTTCCTGTTCTGGACATTTCTGGAAAGTTGGCTATTGATTTCCCCTAAAATATATCAGAAAATAAAAAAAAATAACAATAGTGTTTTATGCTAATTAAGTTTTAGTGACAAAAAATTAAATTTAAAATCAGCAAAAAGAAATTAACCGTGTATAATTTTTATCAGAGTAGTACTTATTTATACCTAGAACTTTGCCGAATACACCAAACCGATCAAAAAATTCCTTCAAAAGATACAACCTTTTGAATTTTCATTTATCATTTTTGTATGGACAAACTAATGATGCAAAATTGCATTTCTGGGCACACCAAAGGCACCAAAAAAGTTTCAACCGACTTAAAAAATAGGAAAAAAATCGAATGACCGAATTCTCAGGGAATTGGGCTTATTTAGGAGTTTTCTTCACAAGCAAAAAACGCTTTTTTACTTAGGATTTTATCTCTCAAAATATTTTTTTTATTTTCATTTTTTTATATGTTTTAGGGAACTAAGAATACATCATCTGATACCTTCGTCCGTGATGGTCTATATTCTTTTTGTATGGGAAATATTTAAAACTTGAACAAAAATAAAAAATATTTTTCATAGCAAAATTGACTTTGCAATCGGAAAATACTGGTAATTTTGTTGATTAGATGTAACGTTTTCAGGTTATAGCTGTTTTAATGTAGATAAATGTTCGATTGCTTTTCGTTTTGATGCATTTGAGAAATAATCGAAAATCGGGAAACTAGTTCTGAAATTCAATCACACAAAGAATTCGAATTGATGATAATTTGTTTCTATGTGTTACCTGATTTCACAATTTTCAACTGGCCATATCTCAGAGATTATTTGTGCGATTTCCAATGTTGAAAAATGAAACTGTTGCGAAATTCAAATGCTTTTTTAAAAAAATTTTATGTTTTTTTTGAAATTTGATTTAAACTGCGAAATTTGAAAAATATCTATTTGTAGACCTTTTCAAAAGTAAAGCCTGATTTTAAAATTTTGAAATGATTCTTTAATTTGTTAAACTTAAGGAGTGTTTGAAATGTATAGAATAAAATTTTGTGTTTGCCTTTAGATCAATATATTCTATGAATGGTTTTGAATTAAAATACCTTTAGATTTTGAAATTTGAATAACGTAAGGGGGTGACTTTGATAGGATTTCAATTTGTTTTTGGAATATTTTCCAACAGGTAAGGTTTTCTTAAGATTATTATTATTAAAACATGTACTAGGGTTGGCCTTACAAAGTCCATGCACCATATTAAAAAAAAATCAATAATGTGTAGAAAAATAGTTACGTTAAAAATGTTTAGCTTAAATTCCGGGATGACTTTGATAGTCAAGGTTTTTTTTGTTAAAATCATATATAAGATGTTCAAACTTTAACTGTACGTTAAATATGCTATGTTATGTACTAAAGTAGCTGATATAGTTTTAAAGAAAAAAATCAATGTTTTTATTTAGTTAATTTAGTTTATAAGCTTTTTAATAAATTACATATTAATTTTAGGTTAATTTTTTTAAAAGTCGGACTTTTGCCAGAAATTTGTTAAAACTAGTTTTGTTTACAAAATAATCGATTCATATTGCATTTTATACTGAATTCGAAGCACGAATCACAAGTTTTCACAATTTACTTGAAATTTGTTCAACTGAAATCGGCTATAAATTTGTTTGTTATTTAATATTAACAAATTTATTTACAAATTGACCAAACAATTCGAAAATGCATTCCGTTTTCCGATTCAAAATCATGTTCATTGAGAAAATCATGACACATTGAGAAGTTTAAAATAATGACATTCATCGACATTTTTAAGAGCGAGTCCACGAGCAAAGCATACCCATCTCGCATCGACCTCACTAATCTGCCTGAAAATTTCAGGGGTTGTTTATACATATAAAACTAGCATCTGGCCAAAATATGAGCACTCTAGGTCAACGGGAAGTGGGGCAAATCGGGATACAAGGTTTAAAGGTTCAAAAACGTCAAAAATCTTAAAAAGGCTATAACTTAGGCAAAATACTATTAAATTTCAAAATTCAAAATGCATCTGAAAAGACTTGAAAAATGCAACAAAAACCAAGGGCAGAGCACCCGGATTGGTTAAATTTTAAGGGAATTATTGGCATTTTAGTGAAAAAATAGCATAATTTTCGAACTCAAATAAAAAAGCGTTCCATCCAGATATCAACTCGGATCGACCTGCAGCTTGTAGGGGACATCTGGGACTACCATCTGAGACTGAGACCGCTTTGGGTAAGGCAGTTTAACATATTAAATAGACACTTTTACTTTTAGTAATTTTTTTAGTTGTAAATTTTTGCTCGGAGGACCCCTTAGATCCCATTTTCTGGTGACAATTTTATCGTACAAACAACCCCTGAAAATTTCAGGCAGATTGGTGAAGTCCAAACGACGTCCCATACAAAGGGGGTATGCCCTGTTCGTGGACTCGCTCTTAATTAAATGTAGTTAACTAACTTTTTAAACTTTTCAAAATTAAAAAAAAAGAAAATTCGATTTCGAAGAAAATTTACCAAAGATTTTTTTTTCAATATTTTATTTCCAACAACTTGGATTCAAAAAAATCAAAATTAATTTAAAGTAGTTAAGAGATCGTAAAAAATAATCGAGTTTCGATTACCTGAAGAGATTTTTTTTCCGTGGTCTTCGGAAAATCAAATCTAGTCTAGTCAGCAATTTCTCGTCAAACCACCAGGATCCGTTAAAAAACTCCGATTTGACCTGGAAAACCCAGGCAAAAAGTATTAGTCTTAGCGAGTAAGGGTGTGATTATTTTATGAAACTTTACGAACCTACTTGACCGAAATGTCATGCTCATATATGCGTTTAGCCTTTTCACTCTTAATAGGTCTGATGGCCGAGTGGGCTAAGGCACCAGTCCTTACTGTTGGTGTTGGGTTAAATCCCCGTACATGCAGTGTGTAATATAAAGTGTCTTTTTTAAGAACGTGATGTGCATGCTTTTGCATGCGATTTTCCAAAACACGCGACTTCCGACAATTCTTTCTTTAACACTTTACTGAGCTTGAAAAAAATGTGAAAAAAAAGTTTACCCCTAATAAGGACATTTACCCTACCCAAAAAAAAAAACAACGTTACGCAGAACGTATGCAAAAGACGAAGTGGCCAAAAATGGCCATCAGCGGTCACCAGACGATGAAGTCCTGGGCCATGAGTTGAATTTTTATTGCCACTTTTTTTCCTTCCTTCATCTGCACCGGCTTTCCACGAGATGGCTTTCCACGTGATGGAAAGTAAGGGAAAAACTGACCAGTCACCGCGCCATCATCATCAATGTCCTCTCGTTGGAAGTGTGCGCGTCGTGGTGCTTGTGAGGTTCGGGTGGGGGAGCGGTTGGTGTCACACATAATCGATGTGTGCATTTGTCAGAACTGAGATAACAGAGGGGAGAAAACGAGATTTTACACGTGGAAAGCTGGGCTGCGTTGGAGATTGATTTGATTTGAATTGGATTTGCTGAAGGGATTTAAAGTTGGAAAAATAAACAGAATGCTTTATGATGAAACAATAATTAAAAACTGAAATTCAAAGTTAAACTGGATTAGTTGAACATGTGTTGTTCATTTTAATACAAAAAATCTCCTTCCAAAAAATGTTGATGTTTTTCCAAACCCAATATTGCGACCACTCGAAACGTTCTAAAATAAAAATACACGCGCACACGCTTTCCACGTTCACGCCCCACTCACAAAGCCCGGAATCTATTTTCCCGGCGCCATCATCAACATCATCTGCGCTTCCGCGATAGTAACAGCTTCGTGAGATTGGCAAAAACACCTCGCCGACTTGGGCCAGGCTGGCTGGCTACAAAAACAGAAACACACCGGAGACAGGTGATCATCGCGAGGATATGATTCACTATCCACCTGGGTGTTTAAGGTAAGGTGGTGTATTTCAGATAAGAGCTTTTTTTCTAAAATTAAGCTTGACAACCAAATTTGTTAAGATTTTGTCTTTCAATATAAATATAAAAAAAAAACCAGATCAAATAAGCCTCCTCTTACCCTGCTAGAACCCTGTGTGGTGCAAATTGCTTTTCCGCTAAAAGCAAACAAGACCCCAGTTCTGATCCGGCCAAGTGGAGGGTGGCGCGGGTCCCCCATCACCGCGTCAAACCACGTCACTTTCAATTATTGTCATGTCAACTTCTAAATTGGGCCGTCCTCGTGGGGCACTCACGAGCTATAACGACGCATGAAGATCTTTGGTTGGAAATCTCACATTCGGTTTGAGGATTTATAGCAGGTTAGGGAAATTTAGGATTTGGTCACATCTATAGATTTCATTCGATAAAATTTGATTTAAATCTTGCAAACGAATCCTGTATCTCTTTGTTGTTGTAATTGTAAACATTGAATATTTCCAAAATTTCATCAACAAAAAAATCAGCATTGTTTCCAAAAACGTAAACAATGATTACACAGATTTATTAAATTTGCTTTTCTTCCATCTTCTATCTTCTATCTTCTATATTCTATCTTCTATCTTCTATCTTCTATCTTCTATCTTCTATCTTCTATCTTCTATCTTCTATCTTCTATCTTCTATCTTCTATCTTCTATCTTCTATCTTCTATCTTCTATCTTCTATCTTCTATCTTCTATCTTCTATCTTCTATCTTCTATCTTCTATCTTCTATCTTCTATCTTCTATCTTCTATCTTCTATCTTCTATCTTCTATCTTCTATCTTCTATCTTCTATCTTCTATCTTCTATCTTCTATCTTCTATCTTCTATCTTCTATCTTCTATCTTCTATCTGTATTTTCACTGCTTTACAGTTTTTTTTATGAAAAACTGAAATTTTCACAAAATATCGTATTATTTGAAAGTACTCTAATTTTTATAATTATCAATGTGGGTATCAAACGATTCGAAATTTTGCATGCATTTTTACTGTTTTGGAGTTTTTTGAATGAAATACAAAAATTTCCACAAAGTACCGTATTTTCTTTAAAATACTCATTTTTATAATTCGCAACGTAGGTATAAAACGATTTTGTGCATGTATTTTTACTGTTTAAGAGTTTTTTGAATCAAATACTCAAACATTCACGAAATACCGTATTTTCTTTAAATACTAAAATATTAATAAATCGCAATATAGGTTGTCAGACGATTCAAAATTTTGCGTGTAATTTTATTGTTTTAAAGATTTTTGAATGAAATACTAATATTTTCACAAAATACAATAGTTTATGAAAGTACTAAAATTTTCATAATTTGTAATATGGGTATCAAACAAAGCGAAATTTTACATGCATAGCATAGCATAGCATTGGTGTCTACCCGTAGCTGCTACTTCGTTATTGACCAGGACCCCCAAACATTGCTCCGTGGACCACAGATGAAAAGTAGGAACCAATCATCACCCCTTCGCAATTTTCAAAGGTCCCTATCGTGCTGATCAATACCGACGCCGGCCATGACCAGTGGTAAGACACGGGGAAGTGGATGGGAATGTTAGCCGATACTTGAGTTATGGGACCGCCAAATCGACTGCGTCTCCGACAAAGTATCACATGAGTTTTGAGGGGTTAGTAAGATGGGTATGAGGTCAGGATTCACTGTGGTAGGTGATGCGACCATGAGCAATTTGTTTATCGGTTGAAATTTTTAAAAATCTTAGGCAGCCGGCTGCGGAAAGATACCTATCTAGGGATTTAAATATAGTATTAATTCGACCGCGATTCTCCAGAAATTCTCCGTCGGCGTGCCTTCCGATCAACGGTGATGTAGGAAGGGCTTCATTCATTAAAATTATTTTATATCATAAGCCTTAAAACATATCCGTCGACGTGCCTTCCGATCCTCAATGATATGGAAAGGACTTAATCCAGCAATACGACTTGCTTGTCTCATAAAAACAAAAATCGGATCGTTTCTATCGAAAACTATATAAAGAGAACAAAAATAAAATTCATCGGCCAACGAACGCGCGAACAAAAAATAAATGAAAAAAGAAGAAGAAGAAATCCAATCACCCCATGTACACAAATAGCGACACAAAAGAGATGGAAAATAAAACGAAAAAAAAACAGGACTGCGCGTCCACACAGGCACCGCACTACAAAGCGAAATTTTACATGCTTTTTCATAGATTTAGTGTTATTTCAATGAATTAAACCTAACATTTTTATAAAAAAACGCATTTTTTTGAATAAAATCAAATTTTCTTAGTTTGCAATATACCACACGAAATGAAATTTTACATGCATTTTTACAATTTTAGAGTTTTTGAATGAAATTTTTTTAAAGTTTGCAATATGGGTCTTAAACGATTCCAAATTTTGTATGCATTTTTACCGTTTTAATTTTTTTTAAATGAAAAACTAAAATGTTCACATAATACCGTATTTTTTTCATAATTCGCAATGTGGGTTGATACCCATATTGATGCGATGTGAAATTCTACCTGTTTTTTCACTGTGATAGTATTTTCGATAAAATACGGTATTATGTGAAAATTCTACAATTTTTTGACAAAGAACTTTGTCCTAAGGTTTCTATACGTGGTGTCAATCCAAAATTTTCGCGAAGCGAAAACGTTACGTGACGAATTCCCCTCTCGGCAAATTTCCCCTCTTTTTGGTGCACGCTGGTTGGATGAACGAACGTTTCCCAATCAGTCGATCGAGAGACGTGAGATTGATGTATCTAAAATTTCCCCCACTCGACCTCATAATTTTCGGATCATCGACGAGCCAACAAAACTCAACTCGGTCGGTCCCGAAAATTCATTCTATTGCTGGACGACGACGAGGACACATCAGAAGCAGATGGCCTGGTGGCCCGGTAGCAGACGGCCTGGAGGTCCGGGAGCAGATGGCTTGGAGGCAAGGACCAGCTAAGACATGCCAGTCGCGGGAGTCGATCATTGGAACTGGCCACCACCTGGAGTGGCCGGAGGCCCCGCGGATGTTCCGATGGGGGGACATTTTCCGGACCGTAAGAGTTGTGGCAATATGGGTATCAAACTTTATGGTTTTTGATACTGGACATGAAATTTGACATTTTGGCAGTAGTGGCCACCACCATCTGGAGTGGCCGGAGGCCCCGGGGATGTTCCGATAAGGGGACATTTGGCGGAACCATAAGAGTTGGGGCAATATGGGTATCAAACTTTATGGTTTTTGATACCGGACATGAAATTCGACATTTTGGCAGTAGTGGCCACAATCCGGAGTGGCCGGAGGCCCCGCGGATGTTCCAATGGGGGGACATTTGCTGGACCGTAAGAGTTGGGGCAATATGGGTATCAAACTTTATGGTTTTTGATACTGGGCATGAAATTTGACATTTCGGCAGTAGTGGCCACAATCTAGAGTGGCCGGAGGCCTCGCGGATGTTCCGATGGGGGGACATTTGCCGAACCGTAAGATTTGGGACAATATGGGTATCAAACTTAATGATTTTTGATACTGGACATAAAAAGTTGCATTTGGCCATTATCTGAAATTAAGCAGTTAAAATATATTGCTTATTAGGCAGGAAGTAATAAATAGACTACTGCGATGCACATTTTTTTGTGCCACTGTGAAAATCTGTTTCTGGAAATTTAGAATAACTATCTCGTAATCATTAAGAGCCCTGTAAAGGGTAGTTTTTAATGTCTGCTGTTCAAATTTCCTTTACTGCCGCCGATTGCTTGCAACAGCCTTGCAAAAACATTCCCGCATCTTGGTAACTTTCGAGTGGTGAAGGAAAGTAAATTGATTTCACTTCGATTTCTATTTCAGCTCCACTTGCAATTTCCGTCCACTTAGTTCGATAGGACGGTTATTATAAGAGGGGAATATGGACCGGACATTCTAATCGAAAATTTCAACAATCATCTTGCAAAGTTCTTTGTCATACTGGTCATGTGTAACATAACCACCTGCACCTTTTTTTGTGAAAATTTGAGTATTCCATTCAAAAATCTCTAAAACAGTTAAAATACGTGCAAAATTCCTAATCGTTTGAAACCCACAAAGCGGATTATATGATTTGACTTTTTTTTTGAAAATGTGTTATTTTGTGAAAATTTTAGTATATCATTCAAAAAAATCTTATACATTAAAAATGCATCTTAAATTTCAAATCGTTTGATACTAATATTTTAATTATAAAAATTTTAGTACTTAAAAACTTTGAAATTTAACATATTACCATATTATGGAATATTCTTGCCAAAGCCATTTTTGCAAAAAAAAACGAAACGAAACTATTGGCACTACGCCCCCCGGGGCATGGCCTTCCTCTAACGTGGGATTTCTGCTCCAGCGCCTCTGACGAGACAAGAGAAACCGGGACCGACGTTTTACTTCACCATCCGATAGAAGCTCAGTGGATAAGGCGGGAATCGAACCCACGTCTCATAGCATCATCGGGATCGGCAGCCGAAGCCGCTACCCCTGCGCCACGAGACCCCCATTTTTGCATAAGAGTTTAATAACAGTTTATGTTATCATAGGAAATTTGTTATTGGTCTGATATTGGTTGAAAGCCAAAAAAACTTAGGAATAACATTTTTTGTTGTGGAAAAATAACTCCGACTGTTATTGGGATGATCGTATTAGTTATTAAAATAAATAAAAAATAGTAACAATGATTTGTTCGAAGAATAACTAGAAATGATATTAGTATGTTATTCCAATAACAATCCAATAACAAAAAAATCATAGCGACGAATAACAAATCTTGTTATAAATAACGTAAAATGTTATTGGTCTAGTATTTTCAAATACCAAAAAATGTTATTTCCAAGTTATTTCCGTCTGCGCGGGATGATCGGATTAGTTGTTAAAATAACAAAAATTAATAACAAAGATTTGTTCGAAGAATAACTTAAAAGTGTTATTAGTCCGTTATTAGAATAACAATCCAATAACATTAAAATCATATTGACGAAAAACAAACTTTGTTATAAATAACATAAAATGTTATTGGCCTAGTATTTTCGATTATCAAAAAATGTTATTCGTTATTTCCGGCTGCTCGGGTAGTCAATTTTAGAAATATATTAAATATAAGTTATAGTCCGTTTTCGTCAATAAAATTATCGCCGATAGAATTATCGGAATAACGATACCCGAGCAGACGGCAATAACTTTGGAATAACATTTTTTGATATTTGAAAATACTAGGCCAATAACATTTTATGTTATTTATAACAAGTTTTGTTATTCACCGTTATGATTTTTTTGTTATTTGATTGTTATTGTAATAACAGACTTATAACATTTTTAGTTATTCTTCGAACAAATCTTTGTTATTAATTTTTGTTATTTTAACAACTAATCCGATCATCCCAATAACAGTTTGGGGTATTCTTCCATAACAAAAAATGTTATTCCCAAGTTGTTCTGGCTTTCAATCAATATCAGACCGATAACAAATTTTGTTATGATAACATAAACTGTTATTCTACTCTTATGCAACAATGAATTTTTCAAGAAGAATCCATAACACTTTTTGATATTTTAACAGAATTTGTTATTGAAATGACATGAATTTTGTTATTACCGTCTACCCGGGTAACGATAACGATAGATCATCTTTAGCGTCGATCCTCGATAATTTTATCGTTAACAACCTTGGTTTGAGTTTGAAGTATGTATGAGAAAATTTCCAAAAATATATACAAAAGCGAAAAATTATAAATTCCACCAAAAGGTGTCGTTAAATGTGTCGGATAATTGTCAAATGTAAAAATCTTACGTAAACTTTTATGACGAACAACTTTGCCGAAAACCACAAAACGATCCGAGTGAACCCCGGCGAGTTATTGGCGGTTTTAAGAAGACGTTTCAACCGACAAACAATGTCCCCGGACCGCAACATATGTGTGTCACTTCGACTTTCGGCCGGGCCAAGTAATACATTGTGCGGCATTGTGCATCGGCATGACATTATTGCGCTAATGGAGATATGCATCCCGCTCGCTCTCCGTCTTCTTGGCAGAAGCTGCCACCATCCCGAAGCATAAGTATGACCGCTTTTATGCGGTGGCGGAAGCTTTCAAGCGTGGCGACAAATTAGCATATTTAGTCGCACAACTTTGGGAGTTATGGCAGCAGCTGCTTGCTTGTTGGTTGCCTATTTGTCGGAGGTTGTGCGCAATTTATGCGTCGTGAGACATATGTATTCTGGTACAATTGGCATGAGATGGAACGAAGTGGCAGTGGTGGGAAATTTTGGGAGTTAAATTTAAAAAAAAATTAACTGAAACTTTTTTGAATAAAGCTTAAAAAGTATAAATTTATTTACAAAAATTTAAATCAATTATCCTCACTGGCAAAATCTTTGTGAGATGTGTGCCCTAATGGACAAAGATCGGAAAAGACGACCATAGAAACATACAGCACTAAACACTCACATGCAAAGTCACACACTCACACAGCCAGCCAGCAAGTTTCAAGTTTATTATCATCACTGCCCCGAGCCATCGTGAGGACATTTCACAGTCAGTGTGTTAGTGTGGCGCAAGTTGTGACCCTAGTTAGACTTTAATGATTTTATGAAAATGTTTGCCAATTCAACATTGTGCCTTCTGGCACGTGCGTGTGTGTGTGCAGTCTCATAACAATTGATGTTAATCGCTTCTTCTCGGCGGATATGACAGTAAGTGGATTAGAATCCGCGTCTTGACAGGTGGTCTTTGGTGGAACGTGACTGAACGTGCTTCGAAGTCATTGGGATGAATAAATAATCGGGACTTCGAGTTGATTATTTTCTATTGTTCTGCGATAGTTGTCTAGTATAGTATAAACAGTTTTTTTCTGTAAATACATATTAACAGGAACATGAACGGAGTCTTACGTATATTTCAGTTCCCAAAATCAATTTTTAAATTTGTGTTTCTAAAATATACGTTGTTTGCCATGATATATCAGTTTTGTATCGGCCTTTATTCGATAAAAAGGAAAACTGATGCAAGATTCGTATAGATAAATCACATTTTTATGAAATTTGAATTACAAGGAAAAAATATATTCAAACTTAAATTTACCACTATCAATTTAATTTTAATTTAGGTGATTTTGAAGTGATTAAAACCTGAAAACGTTTTCAAAGTTTGCATGGAAATTTGATAGCAACCAACGAAAACAGATGATTTTTGTTGCATTAACATGAATAAAATTTCAGAGTTAATTAATTAAACACGCAAATAAATATATTTAACAAGAAAACTTTCGGCAGTTGTTGTATTCCTTCACCTTTCCTTTATTTACTTTTATGTTCTTTTATATACGCACTATTTTTGAAAAAATGATGATTCATAGATCAAGAAAGACTACCAAACTCTTATTACTGTAATTCAGTAAAGTTAACTAAAATCTGCACAACTATAATTTTAAGTTCATGAAAACTTACTGAAATTTAAGTAAACTTTTACAGCTCCATGCAAATTTTAACTCAAGTTCAGCGAAAAATTAACTGAACATTTCAGTAACTGAAACCGAACCTCAGAATTTGATGTGTACAGCAAGGGCAAGCAATGTCAGACAGTGTTGCCAAATTTTGAAATCCTCACAATTATTGAAAAAATATTTTTTTATTCTTAAATTTTTGTTGCTCAATTGCGCAATCGTATAAATTAAGATTTTTTAGCTAGATGATTATTTTTTCTAATGCATATATGCATAGATATATTTTTCTGTTCACCCCAATATTTTTTCCAAACATTTGCTAAGGGCCCTTTTATACATCTTCAATTCCAAATGTAAAACTTTAAATTGTAGTTTTAACAATGTTTGAACTTTTTTTATTCATATTTGTTTTTAATTTTTGATTTGCTGAGATATTGGCATTTGGCATATATCTTTTTTTTCTGGCTGTACCTCAGCATCTAAAGATCCAATATTTGAAGTTTCTTTAACAAATTTTCAGCAAGCTATGTGTACTTTTCAGATTTAGAAAACCGTTGACGCTAATTAAAAAATTGATAATCACAGCAAAGAAAAGCAAAGATCTTACTTTTCTCGTAAAAGTCAAAATGTCTGTACAGTACTTTTGATTTTAGATCCAATTTTGCAACCTAAAATTACTCGATAGTTTCTCAAACAAGATCTTTAGGCAACATTTTGTTTCTTTTATTTATTTTTTCAAAATTGGCAATATAGCTTAATATTATTACTCTTGCTGAGTCCAAGCACAAAAGTTGTCTTTTTAGATCTTTAAACTTAAAATTTAACTTTTTTTGGTATGGTGTTCAAGCAGATTTCATTACTGTGAATACACAGAATAACGGTGAAAATATAGCGAAATTTAAAAGAACATCTTGTCTCTTTGCATTCAAGTTTTTTATGTGTTCTCAAAATTTGAATTAAAAATAAGTAAAATTTTATTTCAAAATTTTAAAGCTCAGTCCTGAACCATTTCTAAAATTTTCAAAAACGCTATCAAAAATCACGGCGTTTTTTCTAGAACAAACTTTTCAAGAAAAAATAGTCATCGCTACTTTCAAAGTTTTCTCAGCTTTCCAATGCTTCTAAGAGCAAAATGTTTTATCGAGTAGTTTCTGAGATATTTATTTTTATGGATTTTTGCGATTTTTGAGATTTATTATTCATTGAAAACTTTTGAGTAACTGTACTGAAATATTTTCAAATGATGTGTTTTATGTGTCATTTACTCTTCAAAATGTGCAAATTAACTTTGGTGACGGTTGCAATTCGCTAAAATTTTTGAAAATTATGTTTTGACAGAGTTTTTGAATACGTGGGATTTATTCAGAAACTGAAATCAAGCAACCGTATTAACTACACAATTTTGGTGTACAAATATCACTTGTCTGCTTTCTTTAAGCTGATACAATCGGGTTTATGTCAGGTTTAAGATTGTTAAGGTTTTTATTGGATTTATATGAATAAATATGATATTTCTATAAGCAAACATGAACTGGGAACATGGATACAAAAGATGATTTAAAATCTAAAATATACTACAAATTAATGTTGCAATTCCATCAGTTTAAAATAATGAAAAAAATAAAAAAAAAATGTTTTACTGATAAAAATGCATTTAAAAGTAGGAGTAAAATTCGTTTTTTTAACTCTGAATGTTGAAAACACCGTCACAAACATAATAATGAAAAAAATAATAAAAAAATGCTTAACTGATAAAAATGCATTTAAAAGTAGGAGTAAAATTCGTTTTTTTAACTCTGAATGTTGAAAACACCGTCACAAACATATTTGTATTGGTTTAAACAAAAATAAAACATTATTTAACAGAAAAAATCAAACTAGAGCTTCCATTCCAAACTATTTAAACAAAAATTTAAGTATATGTAGAACGCTTTCAAAAGATAAGATTTATAAAACATCTTTAACATTGCTGATTCCTTGGTAATTTCATACAAAAAAAAAAACTATAAAAATCGTTTCATACTCACGAAAAGTATTTCTTCTGGCATCAGTGCTTTTTAGTTCAATTTCGAGTATAAACATGTTTTGTATGCATACAACTGATCAATGTTTGGTAAATGAAATTTGATATTTTTTCATAAAAATGTAGTTATAAACTTATCAATCTCAAACTTGCAAAAAAAAATCGGGATTGTCAACTAAATTCAAGCTAAATCTGAGCAGACGAGATATTTGTGAACAAAAGTTATGTTTTAATCTTTTAATTTTTGTAAAAAATATATATTAATACGGTTTTATGATTTTCATTTCTGAATAAATCTCACATACCTATCCATAAACTTGGTCAAACTTATTTATAAAAATGTTTAGCGTTTTGCATCCTTTAACAAGGTTTTTAATTATTTTGGTTTTTGTCTTATTGGGCTCATTTTGATGAGGAAATGACACATAAAACACAGAATTTGACAAGTTTCCTTTTCTATTATTGAATGATGCAAAACTTCAAGGCATCATTATTAGAATAGATACATGACATGCTTAAGACTTTCGGGCACGATTGGTGCCCAAATGGAACCGTCTCCGGTGCCCGTAGGACTTAACCATGTCAAGTATTTTTGCTGGATGATGTATAAGAATGATGCCTTGATGTTTTGCATCCTTTCCCGCATTGTTCTGTGAAATGGTTTTTGTTCCTTTGACCAAAAAGTCATATAGGAGGGCCAAGGTACCCCAACGGAATCCGGAATATCTCCGATAAAAGTTGACAATTTTTGTCCCCAATCTCCGGAAGCGTTCAAACTGGTCAATCCTACCAAAAGTTATGAGATTTATTAGAAAAAATAGGTGTCATATGACTACCCAAGCGTTTGAGTGTTAATGAAGAATCGTAGCAATAAACTAAGTTTTATTGTATTATTTCAATTTAGAATTCCAGAGGTTTTTCAAAGTTCAAATAAACATTTTTTTTATTTTTTTTTTGTATTTTGGGCGTTTTTGAAACCGAAACCGTCAGAGCACCAAAAAATTAATTATTTATTTATGCAATGAGACACTATGTAATCATCAACTTAAAAACCTTGATTACTTTTCCAAAACCACCAATGCGCCATGGTTTTTTTTTGTACAAAGGACCTTATGAAAAAGTAAGCAAGAAACAATCAATTGGACTTTTTTTGGGCATTCCAAATATTTTAAAGGTTTAAGTTTCTTAAAATCAACAAAATCCTATAAGTTATGATTGTTGTTGTTTTGCAGTCATAAGTTTGCAGAAACTTAGTTTGGATTTTTTTAGGGAGAACGCTTTTTACGATGCTGAGCACCTTGATTCCAATATTTCACAAAATATATTCAAATGGTTTCAAAATTTCTTAAAATTTTTGAAATTGATTACCATTCATATAATTGATATTCGAATTTCTTTAAAAGATTGTTATTTAAGCAAAAATATATGTTTGCTCCATGGGCTGGATCTGGCAGCCCTGGTTTAAGACCAAACGTTGTTATTGTTAGTAGGTAAATTTTCTGTAAATGGAGGTTTCTTTTTACATTTCAAAATAATTTTGATTTGAAAATTGATTGCATCAATGAAAATTCATTATCATCATTCACGACTTCACGGGTTTTTAAACAGGCTTGACATTGCTTGTCAATCTGTTCGAGGACGTAGGTACCTTTTATCCTGTAAGTTGATAAAAATAGCATGGTATGACAGCACAACCGTTGCGTTGGTCAGTGTGGGTGTGGGTGTCTTCCTCTTTCATAAAACGTTAGAAACAATTTAGAAACAAAAGCAGTGAATTTAATATTCCGAGCATTCCTGTTAAATATATCTATGCAGAGTCACTATTGACAACCATGGGCGTTACTGAAAATCAAATACAACTTATATATTTGAACAAACAAGCAGAATTGTCATACAAATTTAAAATTTCAATTAAAGTTATATATTTTTCAAAAAATATTTTAAAGGTGTCCTACAATGTTTCATTTGTACCCAACATGCTGCACCCTAAAAGAAAAAAGCAAAGCCAGTTCTTACTTGGAACCCCCCCCCCCTCCCCTCCCCTCCCTTTTCCAGGGAAACTTCCGCAAAGAAACTTTGCCACATGCACCAATTACCCAACGGGCTTCACCGAGTGAGGTGGGAAACTAAACTGTAACTCACTTTCAACCAGACAACCAACCTTCCTTCTGGGTGCCCATATTTTACTGTCTCCGGTTGCAGGGCTGCAGCAGTAGGAAGAAAAAAAACGGGACCCATGGCCACGACGGAAATGTCACGCTTTTCGAGGAGGACACTTTTCGGAACGGCCCTTCCCTAGGCCTCCGGAGTCAGTTCCGGTGTTGCCGGCCGAAAGGACAAAAGAGAAACTCCCGCAAAAGAGGAAACAAGGTACAGTTACTGTGTGTTGACAGCTGCACGCACCGGTGGGTTTCTGGATTTTTGCGGGAATTTTTGGTTTGTTTGACTGTTCCTTGAAAATAAGTAAAATTTAAAAGAGCTCAACTTTATAAAAATGTACACCCGTTGGAAAATTGCCCCATAAAAGCACTTGTTTTTAGTAACTGTCAGACTAAGGGTAGATTGTTGACGTTGTTGCGTAAGAAGGACTCTCGAGGACTTTCGCTTCGGAAGGAACCCAGTTGCATCTGGTGAGAACGCCGACAAAAGAAATGCAATTATTCAAACTGTTTGGTGCGATGAATGTTGGTGCTGGGTTGATTGTTCCAATCTTAAAATGTAATTTAAAAGATTTTTCCAGGAAGCTTTCCAGTGAGATGATTTCACAACTGAGTAATTTTACTATGTTTTGCAAATGAATGTTTCTTTATATACACAGCAAAAACAAAGATTAATTATTGAATGTAAAAAAAATGGTTGGTTCAAATTGCCGATTGTTTGAGTAATATTATTCAAAAATGTGTAAAAATGCGAACTTGATGAATATTAATCCAAAAATGATGAAAATTCACCAAATTCTTATGTAATATCACACATTTTTTGACACAAAATCTGTCACCATTTCCTGATGAATATTACCTTAATTTTTTTGTGTGTATATATGTGTATACAGTCATCCCACATATTCGGAACACCCACAAATTCGAAACACTTTTGTGTTAATTTGTCAATAGCATGTCAAATGCATCTTCTCTGGTGACCCTTATATTTTAGGACCTTTATTTGGACATTCTCTTGCAATTTCACTAGCAAAAGTAGTTCTTTTTGAACAAAAAACTGCATTTCTAGACTATTTTATTCAGAGCTGCAAGACACTGCTACCAAATTGCCTGTTCCATAATTGTGGGATGTTATTGTTCCTCCCACAATTGAGGAACACCTGAATTTAACTGATATTTTCACAAGAAAAGTTATCAAACCATTCATAAAACATTACTAAGCTTGAGTTTCATTGGTTCCAGTTAGTGAAATCATTATTTTGTAGAATATAAGTACTCCTGGAGAGAATCAAAGTTTGTTTACATCCGTAAAAAAAAGTGTTTCGAATTTGAGAGATTCAAGGGTCAATGTTTTTCTTTGAAAACTTGCTATAAAACCTAAAAAATTACTGCCGGTCAATACATCAATCGAAAGATCGCAACAAAAGCTTTCACATTCTGGTAAAAGCAAGTCATTATATTCAATTAAGCATAAGCATAAGCATAAGCATAGGTGCCCACCCGCAGTTGCTACTCCGTTATTGACCAGGACCTCCAGAAGTTACATCCACGAGCCGTGGAAGATGAGTGGGTGCTATCTTTCCTCGCTTCGCAACTTCTCAAAGGCCCCTATCATGCTGATCAATACCGGCGCCGGCCACGACCAGTGGTAGAGTCACGGGAAAGTGGATGAGAATGTTAGTCCGATACTTGAGTGATAGAGACCTCCCAATCAACTGCTTCTTCGACAAAGTATCACATGAGTTTTGAGGGGGTTAGTAGATGGGTATGAGGTCAGGATTCACGAATGGCAGTGATGTGACCATGAGCATTTTGTTTATCGGTTGAATTTTTTAAATCTTAGGCAGCCGGCTGCGGAAAGATAAATTAGTGATGATTTAGAAAGTTTTTTTAATCGAACGCGTGCCAACCGAGCATAAGTGCTATGGGCTGGACTTATCAGTATATTTTTACTGTTTCTACAATTTAGATAACGCGAGCAAATTTCAAATCTCTTCGCAACACACAATACACGACAAAAATGCGAAACAAAAGGCACACAAAAAAAATCACTTTTCACTCCAAATATTTTTACGACCACGCGCTCGCTTTGTCAATTATGCACCCTAAAAGCAAGTAATTATATTCAATTATCGATTTTCTATGATTTTTCGAACATTGGTCGATCTGTTAACTGTTCCAAATATGAGGGATGACTGTATATTGATTGAAACTTTTTTTTTTTTTTTTGAAAATTCCCTACGCCAAAAGAAGCTATTTTGGACGATTCGTTATTCCAGTCTCTATATAATTTTGCTCACCATTTTTATGTTTGTGCTTTATTTTTAACGATAGGCATTTAACGGTTAAAATTGTTTTCATCTTCTTTTCGATTTCTGATCGATTTGGTGTCTTCGGTAAAGTTGTAGGTATTGATGAAGACTACATAGAAAAAAAATTAGACTGAGAAAAATGTTATTTTTAATTCATTAAAAAAAACAATTTCGAGAAATACATATAAGCAGCAGAAATCGGCCGTTTTCGACCAATTTTATTTTTTGTATTTTTGCCTTCCTCACTGAGGTAAGGCTATAATCCTGCTCTAAAAATGAACTTTTTATTAAAAGCTCGAAGACCCACCTTCATATATACATATCGACTCTGAATCGAAAACTGAACAAATGTCTGTGTGTGTGTGTGTATGTGTGTGTGTGTTTGTATGTGTGTGTGTGTGTATGTATGTATGTGTTCAAAAATCTTGCCAAGTTTTCTCAGCACTGACTGAACCGATTTTGATCGAACCAGTTGCATTCGACTTGGTTTAGGGTCCCATACATCGCTATTAAATTGTTTGAAGTTTCGATAAGTAGTTCAAAAGTTATGTGTAAAAATGTGTTTTCACATATATCCGGATCTCAATTATATGCATGTAAACGATGTCCGGAACCATCATCCGACCCATCGTTGGTTAGGTAATCAAGAGACCTTTCCAACGAGTCCTCAACATCGAAGATCTGGCAACCCTGTCTCGAGTTATGACCACTTAAGTGATATTTATGTACTTTTTTGAAGCCGGATCTCACTTAAATGCATGTAAACGATGTCCGGATCCAGCATCCGACTCATCGTTGGTTAGATAATCGAAAGACCTTTCCAACGAGTCCACAACATTGAAGATCTGGCAACCCTGTCTCGAGTTATGACCACTTAAGTGATATTTATGTACTTTTTTGAAGCCGGATCTCACTTAAATGTATGTAAACGATGTCTGGAACCGACCCATCGTTGGTTAGGTAATCAAGACACCTTTCCAACGAGTCCACATAATTGAAAATTTGGCAACCCTGTCTCGAGTTATGACCACTTAAGTGATATTTATGTACTTTTTTGAAGCCGGATCTCACTTAAATGTATGTAAACGATGTCCGGAACCATCATCCGACCCATCGTTGGTTAGATAATCGAAAGACCTTTCCAACGAGTCCACAACATTGAAGATCTGGCAACCCTGTCTCGAGTTATGACCACTTAAGTGATATTTATGTACTTTTTTGAAGCCGGATCTCACTTAAATGTATGTAAACGATGTCCGACCCATAATTGGTTAGGTAATCAAGAGACCTTTCCAACGAGTTCACATAATTGAAAATCTGGCAACCCTGTCTCGAGTTATGACCACTTAAGTGATATTTATGTACTTTTTTGATGCCGGATCTCACTTAAATGTATGTAAACGATGTCCGGAACCATAATCCGACCTATCGTTGGTTAGGTAATCAAGAGACGTTTCCAACGAGTCCTCAACATCGAAGATCTGGCAACCCTGTCTCGAGTTATGACCACTTAAGTGATATTTATGTACTTTTTTGAAGCCGGATCTCACTTAAATGCATGTAAACGATGTCCGGATCCAGCATCCGACCCATCGTTGGTTAGATAATCGAAAGACCTTTCCAACGAGTCCAAAACATTGAAGATCTGGCAACCCTGTCTCGAGTTATGACCACTTAAGTGATATTTATGTACTTTTTTGAAGCCGGATCTCACTTAAATGTATGTAAACGATGTCCGGAACCATCATCCGACCCAGCGTTGGTTAGGTAATTGAAAAGCCTTTCCAATGAGTCCAAGACATTGAAGATCTGGCAACCCTGTCTCGAGTTATGACCACTTAAGTGATATTTATGTGCTTTTTTGAAGCTGGATCTCACTTAAATGTATGTAAACTATGTCTGGATCCATCATCCGACCCATCGTTGGTTAGGTAATTGAAAGGCCTTTCCAATGAGTCCAAGACATTGAAGATCTGGCAACCCTGTCTCGAGTTATGACCACTTAAGTGATATTTATGTACTTTTTTGAAGCCGGATCTCACTTAAATGTATGTAAACAATGTCTGGATCCATCATCCGACCCATCGTTGGTTAGGTTATTGAAAGGCCTTTCCAATGAGTCCAAAACATTGAAGATCTGGCAACCCTGTCTCGAGTTATGACCACTTAAGTGATATTTATGTACTTTTTTGAAGCCGGATCTCACTTAAATGTATGTAAACTATGTCTGGATCCATCATCCGACCCATCGTTGGTTAGGTAATTGAAAGGCCTTTCCAATGAGTCCAAGACATTGAAGATCTGGCAACCCTGTCTCGAGTTATGACCACTTAAGTGGTATTCATGTACATTTTTGAAGCCGGATCTCACTTAAATGTATGTAAACTATGTCCGGATCCATCATCCGACCCATCGTTGGTTAGGTAATTGAAAGGCCTTTCCAAAGAAAAAATTGAAGATATGGCAACCCTGTCTCGAGTTATGACCACATAAGTTATACATTCTGTTCTTTTTTTCTGGATCTAAAAAAATGATTAAACCACTCATATACCCATTTTTGGTAAAAAGTGAGGAAGGCATCAACCACATAGGTGGATTAAGTTAGTTTTTTTTTAATTATTTTTAAACGATTAAGGGAACAAACTTCAACATCTTTTAAGCCATTCAGAAGTATGGACCAAAATTTTGCAGTCGAGTTATATTTATTTTAGTTAAACTTCATCCATAATATTCCGGTTTTTTTATTTATTTAAAAAGTGTCAAAAGTTCTAAAAGTTCAGAAAATTTCCTACAATTTCGTCTAACAAATATTGAAGATTAGACCACTGGTTGATGAGAGACAGCGGATAAAAGAAAAAGAAACAGGAAAATTGATCTCAATCCATCAACCCGCTATTTTCTAATATCGTTTTCTCAGAAACTAATGTTCCGATTTTCAATGTTAATTTATGAAACATTTGTTAAAATTCGATTTTTTCTAAAAACAATACTTTTATGTATTCAAATCCAGACAGACATTTCAAAAGGGCCAATCATTCAATATTACGCCCTTTTGAAATGTTAAATAAGGCCGTACCGTACGATTTGGGGTAATATGGGCATCAAAATTCATGGTTTCAAAAACCATGGACGAGAAAATTACCATTTTGAAAGTGGTGGCCACAACCTATAGTGGCCGGTTCCCACTGGGAGGTTCTCCCGGGGGGATATTTTCTGAACCGTACTTGTTTTGGCAATTTATTTCCACAGAGTTGCCAAAGATTGAAAACATTTAATTGGAATAAATTATTTAGGATTCAATAAATAGGCAATGATTTAAAAATATAAATATACAAAATCTTCCCGGCAAACTTCGTCCTGCCCGTTTTTGGTTTCCTGACGTTTATTGCTTGTTTGCTAATTCAGTCTCCTGTGATCAAAATTTGATTTTACGCAGCTTTTCCCATACAATCTGCAGATTTTCCGGAATCGGTTCCAAAGTGGCCAAAGTTGTCATTTTTGTTGTAAGAACCTTCCTTGGACTTTTACAAACCCAACGCAACAAAGAGCACCTCGATACAACGCTCCGTACTGAACTGATTCGCGTTCGAACAAAACCGTCGAAATTTTTTATATATATAGATAAAAAAATAGAATAGTTTTTTTGGAGATTTGTACAAAGTTCTTTGTCATATTGGTCATGTAGAACATAACCACCTGCACTTTTTTTTTAATTTGTATTTTTCCCGTGATCAGGTGAACATTTTGATCATTTATTGTTCTATGAAAAAAATACTCCTGTTGTTTTATGTTATTATTTTTTTATTTCTTGTATTTTTCTTGTTGTTTGTGTTATCAAATATTACTGAATACTAATTTTATTTCAAATTTAGAAAATGTTACAAAAAATACAGCAAAATTTTACTTAAAAAACGTAGCATTTTAATTTAAAAAAATGTTACTCACAATAATGCATATGTTTATTTCACAATAAAAAAATACATTTTTCTTCAAAATCACGAAAAAAAATTGTTTGTACTAAAGGCTGATAATTAAAAAAAAAAAAATTCTTCGTAATGGCGCTTACCTCATATAGACAAATCAATGAACAGTCTTTATTTTTCTTGTAAATTGATGTTATAAAACAATCCAAAAGGTTAACAATCAAATAAAATGCTGAAACAGTGGTGCACTTGTTAAAAAAGAGTTTTCATAGGGAATTCAACAAAATCGTCATTTTTATTTTACTGAAATGGCTGTATCTTGGCACTGAAGTGACGAAACTAATTTTTCAAATAAGCAAAATTGTTCATCGTTGGTATTTTTTATTGTAAGATAATGGTATTGGCTTTGATGCCAATGTTTTTTTAAAGATGTAATAGGGCGAAATTTGTAAACAATCAGGCAAAAAATACTTTTTCAACTTCAACATGCTGCTTATGCAAAATGACGGCTTCCTCGGTCAATATGAATAGAGAACATTATTGGTAAGACACCTAACTTTGATATAAAGTGAAATATGAAAAATTTTGAACGCACTTTTCAAGGTTTTAAAACAAAATATGATATTTTTTTGAATACAGATTTTTCTGTAAATCGCAAATCGCGAGTTCCAAATGATTTTTTGAAATTTTTCGTTGCATAAAAACATTGTTTCTTGGGTAAAAACCTTTCTAAATCCGAGTGAGCTCTAAGGATTCCACCAAATTGCCTTTTTGGGACACACTTTTAATCAGTGTTCAGTGTTGATTTAAATTTTTTGAAGACCAAAAAAAAATCTAAAGCGGAAGATTTTTTTCAGTGCATCTCTATTAAACTCCAGTTTCGACCAACTTTAAAACCAACTCTTACAATTGAAAACATCCTCGATAACTCTTTTTGTTAGGATTTTCCTAAATCATTTTAAATAGCAAAACAATGATTTTTTTTGGTGTTGGAAGAAAGTTGGAAGGGGATTTTCCTTAGTGTATAGTGAATTATAGTTAACGGATATTTTTGTGAAATTAAAAAAAAAGTTTCACCATTACTTAGATATTTTGAAATCTAATGATTGCAAAACAACTGAAACACTTTTTACATTCAAATATTGGCCCAATCTTAAGGGTAATTTAAATACTCTTCCAAACTCTCGCAATCAAATTATTTTGGCTTCTATTGTTTTGTAGAAACAAATTCTGAGAACATGTCTATGTATGTTGTGAATCAAAAGCTTGACTTTCAAACTCTGCGGGAAATAATTCGAAACAACCTTTACGCAGCTTTTTGTTTGCATGCAGGCGTAATCACACACAAACAGGAAGATTTAGCTACAAACGTTTTCAATGCCTTGAAATTTAATTTTAAAAATGGATCTGGCTTAGATTTTTTTTACTCACAATATAGACAAATTTTGAAGGTTACATTTCAATAGGTAGTATTTTTGGGGCTTTCAAGCAGGGTTGCGTCCTTTTGAAAAGTCCCTTTAAATATTTACCTTAGATGCCTAAGGTTGCAGCTGATTTTCTTGCAAAATTTCCGAAATTTTCTAAAAAGATTTGAGTAAAAATGGTTGAGCTCATAATTTGTTGTCTGTTTTCTCAAAGCAAAGTTTTTCATTTCTCTCAACAAACTACAAAAGTATCAAAATTTGAACCATTCTGAAACAAAGTTAGTTTTTTTTTTGGTTTTTTTTTGCGACATCTGTGTTTTTGAAAGAAAAATTGAACATTGGAAATTCTTCTGGGATCGAATTCAAGATCAAATTTCTAGCTTCAGTAGAATTTCCCTGGAATCATTAGGAGTTCAGTTAAAACAAGTCACCACCAATAAATTGTAAACTTTCATCGCCTTATGCATAATTGATTGCGGTTTCATCAATTTAAGTCCTTTTACAGAACCACTTACATCAATTCCCAGGCACACACACATCGTTCGTCGTCTTCACCATCATCAACATTCTCTCATGTAAAACCCAAACTCCTAGGAAACCAACCACCACCGCCCCGAACCAATCGTCATCCACTGTGTGTGGCCCAGAGGCCTGCAGAACCTTGAACGTCTCATTTGCCAGCTGATGTTAATTGAATATTTAAGGAGATTACGATTCCTGGGAGAAAACGACCTCCCTGCCAAGAATTTCAAAGTTCCAGCCTTAAGTTTGGCCTCCGTTGTTGCGCTCCAGAGCTGCTCCGATGCCGTAAGAGGATCACGAGTGCGAAAGCTCCAATAATTTGCTCCATCATTATTGCCGAGTCGGGGAAAGTCTAAAGGACAGCCGGCCTGTCTTTCTTCGCTGCATGTGCGTTTGTGCGCCGTAAACTTTGGTCATTAGGCTATCGCCTGACCTTGGACATGGCCGACATGGGCTGTGGGGAACGGGGTTTACTTCGTCGCCTTAATTATTTCTGGTGCTTGAAGGTTAGATATGTTGAATACGAGATAGTAAAACGATATGTCTCTAAACTTTGTATTTGAGATTTAATGGAATACAAATTTGACGTGTTAAATCTGCACTAAAAATGATTTTTTTTAGAAGACCAACAGCCAAGATGTTGATTTTTGCTAAATTGGTAGATTTTCCCCTTGAAAAATTCTGCGTTGTTTTCCGGAATCTGGAAAGCATAAACACGCGTGCACGAGCAAACAAAACCCTAGAAATCCAACGGAAATTTCAAAACCACAACCGTTGTCGTTTTTCGAGCACAAATATTTGCTCGCCACTTTTCCGAAACCCTCGCACAAATCTCGAGATCTTCTTCTGGCTAGTCAGCGGCGTTTCTGGTGTTGGCTTGACAAGTAATTGCAAGCAGTACAAATTTTCAGCCCTGCTGTCGTTTCCGATTCCCCCTCCTAGATGGAAAATGTGCGGTTGCAAAAGCAGTCGCTATTTATGGGCCCCTTGAAGTGAATGTATACATACAAACATACACACATTTAACTGGAGCGCCCAACGAGAGGGATGTCATCAACACCCAACGCTACCCCCACCCTCTCGGGTGTGGTGGTGGTTTCACTGGATCCAAAGTGGCGTTAAAATACGCCAACAACCTCATTAACATGGAACGCGCGCAAACAGGAAGTGGAACAAGACACATTTTTGGTGGAAGTGAGGAGGAGGTTTGTACTTAATGAACTTGTTACTGATAATTATCAAATTATTGAATCCATTTGAATAATTTGTTTTGATGTTTGACCGTGCATAAACAAAAACAAACACGTTTTGTTTGGTTAACCATTCTGTGCATTGTCCGCAAATTTGGTTGGATTTGGTTGCCGGGGTCCCGAGTTATAATTGCAAATGTTTACCATAGTCGGGCGTGTACGTGTGTCAAACGCGTTCTGACCCGTAATCTCTTTGACCAGTTGTCGCATTAACATCAATTTCCAGAGTGTATCAAGATAGTCCGACAAGATTTAAACTTCATTCATATTAAGAGTGACAACAATGCACGCGGTTTTTTAAGGTTTTTATTGAACATCACAGGATTGAAATTTTGAGAATTTTGATTAAGTGGCAAAAACGGCGTTTTTTTCAAAACTTTCAAAACCTTGTAACCTGCCTGCTGCAGTTTACCATTGCAACCGTAGAAGTCTGCGAATAATAAGAAGAGTGCCCTAAGCCATCCCAATCAGGGCAAAATTTAATCTTTTGTCTTCTAGAATTTTTATAAAACCACTACACTTACAACACAAACAAGAAGCCAAGAACCATCATCATCATCGATCGCGGCTTCCCAGCAGCCGATCGATGCCGATTGCGCGCTTACTCTCGCGAGTGCGTGATCTCCCAGCTAACCGTACGCACATAAGGCACGTATGCACTAGATATTGGGCAATTTCAAGACCGAAGGCCGATCGTTGAATGATTACCCTAGCACATAACACAACATGCACACCCACCGATTATGTTTATGCTCATCATCACATCAACATACCGGACCGACATCAACCATGCCAGCATCAAACTAATTTCCCGTTGGGGAAATCAAGTCGAGCAGCCACCCTGGCGACGCCCCGGTACTCACTCTCCAATCTCTTATCGGCCAACGTCAACCAGAGCCGTGAGTGATAAGACGAGGCGCGATCGGTCAACCAATATAGCCGATCGTCGCCCGCAGATCGTCATCAGTCACTGGTTTAGCGTAAAGGAGACCGCGTCGATCGTCAACCCGTCAACTTTTCCGCCGGACGATCGACCTCAGGAAGAAGTTTTGTCCGAGGATTTTTGTGGTGAAAACCGTCTCACCAGTGTAATTTTTGCGGATTTTGTGGTGTTAGCGTAATTGTAATTTTGATTGTTTCGCCTAGGAGGAAGAACAAGGCGTGGAATAATAACCGCACTGGAGTGCGAGGTGCCGCGACACCGTAAATTGGTCGTGGTGGAGAGGTAGAGTGGCGACCCTCCCTCGTGTGCTTAATTGGTGTTAATTTGAGTCTTTTTTGTACTTTTTGTGTGCTAGTGAGGTGGCGTCTACGTTCAGCATGGATAGCATGGCCATGCTGGAGTAGTTAGGAGTACTTGAGATCGGTAAGAAAAAAATCTAACCGCCATTCTAAAATAAGTCCCAAAAAATGTGCTTCGTCCCTGAAATGTGTGCTAATTTCTATTGTCTGCCATTGTGCAGGCCTTCATTTCCTGTTTCGCAAGCTAAATTCCATCATGGCTGGAGCCGTGGTGTGGAGCGGTGCGCTGCTGTGCATTCCTGCCGACTGGACGGCGGGGCAAATGCACCGGATGGCCGGCGTTCTCGCCGGTGACCAAGCTGGGTTCTGCCCGGGCAGCAACGTTGTTCCGGATCGTCGAGGGATACACGGGGGTCACACACACACACACAGGTTTACACCCGCAACTCTAGTTTTAAGGACGCCAACTACACAGAAAAAAATATTTCTGTAAATTTACATTATTTATCATGTACCAAAAGGTATCATGATAAATGATGTATATTTACATTAGATTCATTGGAAATTTACATGACTTTCATTGTAAATGTTCCAATTGAAAATCTATTGAAATCGTGTAAATTTCCACCAAATCTAATGTAAAATTACACAACCAGAAAAATTTTTTTTGCTCCGCTGAATCTAGAATCTGCTACAATATTCAGATTCTAAATTCAACGGAGCAATACAAATGAGTTTTTATCGGTGGTATCTACACTGAGGAACATACTCACCAGACTCGGTGCTTTCCTTAATCGTGTCTTCTTGAGCTTGATGATGGGCTCCTCGGGCAACAAATGGTTTTGTGTTTGATTGAAATCAGCTTAACAGTTCCGTTACAAACTGAAAAATCCAACGCAGCAATCTATGGAAGCAAATGCAAGGCCAAATTCGTCAGCAGCAACATATTCAACAACGGTGCTATCATCCGCAGCAGAAGTTTCCCTCCCTGATGTGACGATCAAGAAACCCAGCACGCGCTTGAGAAGGTGATTTACCGGTGGCAACTGTCCAATTGTTTTGACCTGTGAATTGTAAAATAATGACTTAGTAAACAGTACTTATTTGACTCTGCCGTTTGATGTCTTACCTCTTGAGACTTTTCCATCCCGTGCAAGCTGGATCGGCCCTGAATTAGGTGCTTGCTAGTTTCGTTCAGCCGGATACTCTGTACTACAGCGTTAAATCCAACAGAACGATGCAGGACTTCTTGATGTACCGGCGCATCTTCAGGCGGGTCACGTCCTGGTAGAACATAACTCCACGGTGCACACGACTCGTCGAACGATCATCCGGCTGCTATTATTTTGCAGTAACATGACCGTCTCCAGAGCAATATTGACCGCCAGATCGGACTAACGGCTGATGAATTTGGAGTCGATGCAAGCTTTGACCACCACTTCCAACATAGCCTTGTCCTACGGAACGCTGGCACCCTCCTGCAGCAGCTTGATCATATCCTCCAACGACTCCCGATACGCCCGGATGAGAACCGTCCGACTAATCTGCTACTGCAGGAACAGCTCTGCCACGGTCAATATTTCGACGCCCAGCACTATCACCGAGGTGGTTCCATCACCACCTCCTCGTCCTGGGTTCGGGCAATCATTATCATACTGTTCGCCACCGGATGTTGGGACGTAATCTCGAGCAGGATCATATTTCTATCGTTGGTCATCACGATTCTGACCATCTGGTCCATCAGCATGGTTCGCGGTCCCAAACAGGATCAACAATCGTCTAACGGAAAAGAATAAAACAAAATAAATTAATCTCATTCAACAACCCAAGCAGAAAGAAGATCAAGACTCATGACTCACCTTGCCGGCATTGATGTTTTCTTTGTTTACCAGCTGCACTTTTCGTGTTCTGATCTGAAAGCTGCCAAATTGGATTAGTTTGAATCCCACGCCACGTAAACTTTCCGCTGTTACTCTTTTTATCATTGAAGTTGGTGTTTATCTGAAAAATAAAAAAGTAAACACAAAGTATCATTTCTTAGACACACACAAAAATCTAATATACTTATCTGAATGACAATTGTTTTGATTTCTGCTACTGCTTATTTAGTAGTATTCTGCTCTGACCAGATTCTCTATAAGGTTCCGGCCTGAGTTCCAAACTTTCGATGCGATCTACACCTGCAGCTGCGGTGGTGGCGAATTTGAGGAATCGCGAAATCGTCCCGGCGTTGACATCTGCGTCGTAATCGCAGCTCCTGTTTGTGGAGCAAAAACATGTCAGAAACTCAACAAGATTTTTTGGCAACTTACCTTACCTTCTCCATCACCGGCCACCGCAGCCAGGTGCAGATCGCACTGAAAGTTTAAAATTAGAGCTGGCCCGTGAGTCTGCTTTGAACTCGCTGTAGTTTCGCAACTATCAAAACAACAAAACAAAAAAATCCAGCCTTCTTCGAGTTTGACGGGCCAGATTTGACAGATTTTGATTTCGATGATTTCGATGACGAGGGAATGCCCAGTGCTACACATTCATTGAGAATCGAGTGTCTATCATTGTATAAACAAAGGCGTATTCACAAAACCCATTTTAAAACGACTGCTCTCAAACAACTTTTTATTCGATCTGTTTTGTTTTGCTTTGCTGTCAAAAAGTTGTGGCAATTTCAATTTACATGTGTTTTGTAATAACATTAGATGAATTTTACATCTATTTTAGTTTTTACATGTTTAGATTCATTATTGATTGACAAAAACCATGTCCAGTTACATGCCATTTATTATTTACATTCGTTTAGATTTTACATGATTGCTAAATACATCAAATTTAGCGATTTACATTGGATTTCAAATTTACATTTGGTGGAATTACATGAAAAACACACTTTACATGACATGGACATTTACAGATTTTTTTCTGTGTAGGTTTAGTTCGCCAATATAGATGTAAGTACGCTAAAATCCCCTCTTTTATTTCTGTGTAGGTTGAATTTATCCTTGTCTTGGGAGGGCTGGTTGATTATCTGGGATTCTGTTGGAATTCGACCCATTTTTATTGTTTGCTGTGTTCTATTGCTTCTGTGCAGGAAATGGTACTCCTGCTATTCAATAGTACTCCATCTTGTCTCATGCTCGCACTTTCCCCGGAAATGGGGAGGTGACAACCTTTTGCAATGTTTTTAAACAACAATTGGCAGGCAACATAAATAGTTTTCATTGATTTAACTCCTTAAATCTGTGGCGTAAACGCCATTACAAAGTAAAGCTTTTGAAATAAATCTCCTGACGTACATCAATATAACCATTTTTTTTCTAAATTTTGATGTAAGTTTCTGTCGTCGTTATTATGGAATAAACACAAAAAAGAACTTGTTTAAATGCATTTTAATTTGAATTAATCGATATAACATATTAAAAAAATGGTTCTAACATCAAGTTTATTTTTTTATATTTCTCTGGTTCGCAACTATTGTTTATGTTGGACGTCCTCTTCCCGTGCCAAACGCTAACACTTAAGAAGTTATTAGACTACGGCAAATAAACATGCAACAAATTACTGCACAGAAGCAAAAATCATAATTTTGAAAGGTTGAAACCCTGTTTTTTAATACTTTAGTAAAAAATGTAATAAATGTGAACCCGATGAAAATTCACCACTTTTTGATGAAATATTACACATTTTTTGACACAAAATCTGTTTGAAAATATTATCATCATTATTTATTCTGTGTGGGAAATATTTTTGAAATAGTAAAAATACATTTTTTAATGCAGGCGTCAAGTTCTTCAAGTTTGAACTTATAGATTTATTTGAAAGCTTGTGGGTAATTCTCTATCGACTCACACGAAATCGGAAAAAGTTGCCCGACCCCTCTTCGATTTGCGTGAAACTTTGTCCTAAGGAGTAACTTTTGTCCCTGATCACGAATCCTAGGTCCGTTTTTTAAAAATTCTCCGTTACTCGATTGTAAAAAAAAATGGAACATGTCATTTTATGGGAAATTTAATGTACTTTTCAAATCTATATTTACCCAAAAGGGTAATTTTTTCATTTGAACCAAAATTTTTCATTTTAAAATTTCATGTTTTTCTAATTTTGCAGGGTTATTTTTTGGAGTGTAACAATGTTCTACAAACTTGTAGAACAGACAATTACAAAATTTTTGATAAATAGATAAAAGGGGTTTGTTTATAAACATCGCGAGTTATCGCGATTTCACGAAAAAAAAAGTTTTGAAAAAGTTACTTTTTGCGTTTCTCTTTGTTTCGTCGTCCGTGCCTGTCGCGGGTGACCATGAACGGCCATGATCAACGACGACCAACTTTTTCAAAACTTTTTTTCGTAAAATCGCGATGACTCGTGATGTTTATAAGCAAAACCCTTATGTCTATATATTAAATTTTTTGTAATTGTCTGCTTTACAACTTTGTAGAACATTGTTACACTCTAAAAAATAACCCTGCAAAGTTAGAAAAAACACGAAATTTAAAATGAAATATTTTGTTCTAAATGAAAAAATGACCCTTCTGGGTCAATAAAGATTCGAAAAGTACATTAAATTTCCCATAAAATGACATGTTCCAAAAAATTTTTACAGTAATGGGAGAATTTTTAAAACTTCTTTTGTGTTTTTTTCGATGAAAAATAAGTTTTTGCAGAATTCTACATAAAACCCGGGCAGACGGTAATAATAAAATTAATAATATTTCAATAACAAATCCTGTTAAAATAACAAAAAGTGTTATTATTTTATCCTGAAGTTCAACTTAAAGAAGAAAAAATAATAACAGTTTCTGATAAAATATCAAAATTTGGTATTGAAGTGATATTATATTGAAATTGTTTAATAACATGCTAATAAGAGGAAATGTTATACATTTCAAAACCTCTCCTAATAACAAAATTTGTTATTCGTTCGGTATACTGACTTAGAAATAAAATAACCATAAATCGCACAAATGAAAAAGTTTCTGAGTGTCCATAACACAAAATGTTATTATTTTTTCTTTGGTTAAATATTGTTTAGGTCTTTGGGATAATTTTGTCTAATTTCGTCGGGGTCATTATTTTGGCCATGAAATGGGGTCCTTAAGCTAAAATTATTCTTAAAAGTTGAAATTTTTGAAAGTTGATTTTTTAATTATTCGATACACCCCCTAAAAGGCTTTGTTTAAAATGTTTAGAACTATGGGATAATTTTGACCAATTTCGTCAGGGTCATTATTTTGGCCATGAAATTGGGTCCTTAAGCTAAAATTATTCTAAAAAGTTGAAGTTTTGAAAGTTGATTTTTTTTAATTATTTGATATACCCCCTAAGGGAATTTGCTAAAATTGGCTAGAACTATGGGATAATTTTGACCAATTTCGTCGAGATCATTATTTTAGCCATGAAATGGGGTTCTTAATCTAAAATTATTCTGAAAAGTAGACATTTTGAAAGTTGAATTTTTTAATTATTTGATATACCCCCTAAAGGACTTTGTTTAAAATGGTTAGAACTATGGGATAATTTTGACCAATTTCGTCAGGGTCATTATTTTGGCCATGAAATGGGGTCCTTAAGCTAAAATTGTTCAAAAAGTTGAAATTTTGAAAGTTTATTTTTTTTTTGATTATTTGATATACCCCCTATGGGATTTTACTAACATTGGCTAGAACTATGAAATAATTTTGACCAATTTCATCGGGGTCATTTATTTCACCATGAAACAGGGGTTTCAAGCTGAAATTAATCCAATAAAATTAACTTTTGAGAGTCATTTTTTTTTTTAATTTTGTTATATAGCCTAACGAAATTGATTTACTTATTGAGAATTTTTGAAGTGTGAATAACAAAAGCTGTTATTATTTTCACAGAGCCAGGAAGTCGGAGCTGACGTTGAAGTTCGAGCTGGAGTGAGACCTCGGAGACTGCATCGGATTCAGCAAATTTTCAGCAACTTTTACTTGGAGTCGGAATCTGTGAAGTCGGGTATTTTTGGAGAGCTGAAGTCGTCGTTGACGTCATATCCTGCATCCAGAGTCGGAGTTGTCTTCAAAGTATGGATTCAAAGTCGCTTGGAGGAACCCGACTCTGCAGCCCTGACTATTACAGAGGAGTTATGGCATCTGCAGGTTTATTTACAAATTACAAATAAACTAAAACAATAACTTTTTTTGTTATGGAGACATACCAGTTAAATAACATTTTTTGTTAATATGCTGCTTCACCTCTCCGCACAAAATAACAAATCTTGTTATTCCTTCATGATTCCTTCTGTGTTATTGGTTTGTTATTGCAATAACAACATAATAACAGTTTATGTTATTCTTCGAACAAATCTTTGTTATTGATTTTTTTTTATTTTAACAACTAATCCGATCATATCAATAACATATTTCGATCTTCTCACAATATCAAAAACTGACCTTCCCAAGTTATTTCCGTCTGCTTGGGAAGTCCTTTTGACACCAAATTTCTATCTCATCACCGTTTCAGGCTGCAAATTATTGAAAAACACCTCTTTTTTCGCATGTTCAAAAATGGAAGGGGTCGTACCGCCCCTCCGACACGAGATATCAAAAAACAAACCTCGGATTCGTGATCAGGGACAAAAGTTACCCCTTAGATCAAAGTTTCACGCAAATAGAAGACGGATCGGGGCAACTTCTGTGTGAGTTGGCGGAGAATTACCCACATATCAACAAATTAAAAAATAAAAATAGTGTTTTTTGTGCAAATCAAGTTTTAGTGACAAAAAGTGAAATGAAAAATCACCAATTTTTTTACCGTGTATCATTTTTTTAGTGTAGTCCATTTCAATACCTACAACTTTGCCCAAGACACCAAATCGATCTAAAAATTCCTTCAAAAGATACAGATTTTTGAATTTTCATACATCATTTTTGTATGGACAGCTGTCAAATTTGTATGGAAAATTATATGGACAAACTAATGATGTAAAATGGCTTCTTTGGGCATACTGAAGGCACCAAAAAAGTTTCGCCCGGATTAAAAAATACAAAAAAATCGAATGACCGAAATCTCAGAAAATTGCTCAATTTAAAAAAACAACGGGAACTTAGATGCATCCCCTTAAAATCTGCGTACAAATTTATTTACAACAATGTTTGACAATTTTTTCAATCAGATTGTTGATTGACAGCGCAAATATTTTGAAATTAGGGTTGGTTTTCATATGTTTGACAAGTTAAGCACGTGCTCCTAACTCCATCCAATTGGTTGATTTTCACTATTTAAACAACCAATTTTGCCCAACTAATGTTTGAAACTTTCTTGCTCACTTCTTATTGAGCTATTTATCTCTCGATATCACTATTTAAATACAATTTTTTTAAATAACTTCCAGCAAACAACTCTAGACCACCCTCTGATTATCGCATGATAATCGCGGAACAAAGTGTTAATTTTAATTTTCGAGGCCACACATTTTCCCAACCGAAGCGTTTGTTTATTCATTTGTCTATGCACAAAAGCAGTTCATTTGGAACTTGTGTCGGATTTATCTACAGATCGGTACCTGCAAGCGCTGCGGAGGTTCATAGGTCGCCGTGGCAGACCCGCAGAGATCTGGTCTGATAACGGAACAAATTTTGTTGGTGGTAAAAATCGGCTTCAAGAACTGTTCGTTTTGATGAAAGACTCAGAGCACAAAGAGAAGGTCGCTAAGGAGTTTGCTGATCAAGGCATTCGTTGGATTTTCAGCCCACCAAGTGCACCCCACTTTGGCGGTTTGTGGGAGGCCGCTGTACGATCAGCAAACCACCATCTGCTACGAGAGTTGGGGGAAGAAACGTTAGCCATCGAAGACATGACAACTTTGTTGGTTCAGGTCGAAAGTTGCATGAATTCTCGCCCAATCACACAATTGTCAGACGACCCAAACGATTTGGAACCCCTAACACCTGGACACTTCCTCGTAACTTCTTCGCTGCAGTCTTTGCCGGATCCAAGCTACCTCGACGTGCCCACAAACCGACTCAACTACTGGCAGCAGGTTCAACGCAAGGTCCAAGAATTCTGGAGACGTTGGAAACGCGACTATTTGTCGCAACTTCAGAGCAGAACTAAACGTTTGTATGCAGCAGTCCCAATTGAAGTTGGCCGGCTAGTAGTCGTGGTGGACGACAACCTGCCACCAATACGTTGGAAGCTCGGCAGAATACACACGGTACATCCCGGGGACGATGGGGTTGTACGGGTGGTAACGCTGAAGACGGCTTCGGGATTCCTGAAACGCCCGGTGGAAAAATATGTTTATTACCACGTCCGGATGAACAGCCAACAACAGACTCTACAGAGGAAAAATGAAAACATCACTTTCCCATCCCCTCCCACTCCCACTCCTCGAAGAGGATTTTTTTATTTATTTTCAGAAATGCTGGATATTTCTGGGTGGGTGAGAATGTTCGGGGATACAACCCTGGATCACCGCGAGCTATTGTGCCAGTCCATCGAGCGACGAGCTCTGGACCGCGATTGCGTGGTTGCTGCAGCGGGAACGAGATGGCCAGCGTCATCGATAGTCATCGACGGACCAGCAGCAGCAGATCGGGGAGCGAGTTGATGTCGCCGATTCTCAGAGAGGATCGACGAGGATGAGCTTTGCATGACCCGTATCAACATGACCCAATTATTATATAAGCTAAGAAATTACGTAACTAAAACTCTCAGTCATTCCTGGTCACCAGATGAAAAAAGGTCAAGCTAGGCCCTCGCACAAATTTTAACGTGTGGTTCAATAAGAACATAGTTTGTTAGGTGCTAGAAAAATAAATGTAGTTTGTCGAAATATAAGTGGTTTCCTGTCTAAAGTGTTGTACGTGATTTTATTTGTTCAAACCGTTCGCTAACCCGGAACCTGGCCCGGTTGGAACCCGGGTAATCTGCCTTGACCCGTTGGAAGTCCCTCACCGAATTGTCCATCATCGGTGCTCACCCGTTCCCGTCAACCAGTGGTCGATGTGGAGTGCTGGCTGGACCGTTGCCAAAATGCTGTCACGTTCAGCGTGGTGATTTATGGCATTGCAATATCAGCCAAAAGGGCACATGTTCTGGGAATGAATTTTGAAAATTTTATTCATTGAATAAATTTTGATGTGCCAAAATTTTAACGTCCGAAAAGTGACCCCTAGTGTGAACATTTCCCGGGAGGAACAGAACTTGAAATTAATCAATTTAAAAACTGACGGCACGATTAATAATTGCCGATAATGAACGTAATTGATAGGGTAATTTACTCTCCGGTTGAAGGGTTGAAGGATGCCCCCAACTACACCCACGTGTGGTTATGTCCTCGTTAGGGCAAAAGGGCCCGGTTTTTTTTGCGTCAGTACGGAGCAAAACTTTGTCCTTTCGCATGATCAACTGTTGGCGGGCTGACTTCGTCAGCCTGTGGTCAATAATTTTCTGATGAGGTTTTCACCCAGTCAACACGTGTCAATCAAGAGTGAGGGGGGCAGAACTGAAAATTAATTAGACCGGAACTGGTTGAAGTGATGAATGGAGCCAGCTGAGAGTGACTTTTTTTTCACTCTGGAAAGCTTTCAAAACTTGAATTGCGAAGTGAAGTAAATCAACGGAAATTACAATAACAAATCAGCTTTTATTACTTCAGGGCATCGTGCTGATCCTTCGCCGAGGAATCTGAGCACGGATAAAGCGCAGTGGAAAATCTGAGACCCACCTCGGCGAAATTTGATTTGTTGGAAGCAAATCGAATTATGTTTCGGATTTATGAACGACTGAAAATTTACACCTCTTCTCGAACGGACGAATGGACCACCAACGTGCAGAAATATTTCCATCTTTTGAAGCAAATTCGAGAAGTAAGACGTTCACTTTGAAGTCAGGAAAATCATTCGTGGGAATTGCAGGTCCCCCCTGCAAGACGGCAAAAATATCCAATTTCATTGTGCAAAGATATTCCTGAGTTGCAAAACCCACCTCAGTTCACAGGAATCGGAGTGGAGTTCTAACGAGCAGCAGAGAAATGGGACGTCAAGGTGCGCTTTCAAAGAAAATTCTTTTTTAAAATTGCAGAATTTCCCCCAACTTTCCCTCACTTTGCAACCCCACCGCGTTCACGTAATTGTCAACAATCGTGGTAATTCAATTTCGTGGCCACCACGCGTGACAATAATACCGAACGAGGGTGCATGTCGCCAAGGTCCCGCTGCATGTGGGAGGGATTCTACTTTTTTTTCCGCTCTCAAATGGAAGTAAATGCAAACGACGCATTGCACACACACATGTATAATCCACGTGGGGGAAAATGAGAGGTCTCTCGAGACATAGAGACCGACTTACGTATTGACAAGGGCCCATTAGTTGCAATGAACGGTGGCTCAGCTGGTTAAGGGCTGATGGAAGTAGTTGTTGTTGATGCATTTAGAGATGCTGGAAAGCAGGAGTTCAAAAACTGTAAAAATTAAAATATAAATTGAAAGAAATTTTTATCAAAATTCGTCTACGTTTTAGTGCCGAAAATATCAGTATAAAAATCAAATTTGAATGAAAATCTATGAAAAAAACAAATCTGATTACCGTTTGACAAATCGATGCAGTCTAGCTATCTTGTCGTACGTACGTCTTTTTGACGTTCCAAGAAAAACGCGTTTTAATGTTTGACCTTGAATAGAGGAGAAAAGCAACTCGCGACAAAATTTTGAGGCTAGGAATTTTGACAGGTATGAATTCCATAAAGTATTCGCCTCCTTTTCTCTCCCACAGAAAACCTGGGAACGAGGTAGCTGTCAAACTAGGCCAAAATGTTAAAGTCACTCACAAAATGAACTTTGAGTGATTTGAGTTCATTTCTGACGTCACGATTTTCTCCTTTATGTAAACAATAACAAACACGTTTTGTTTGGTTGACCATTCTGTGGATTGCCCCGAAGTTTGGTTACATTTTATCAGTTTCTGATGAATATTGATCAGGTTCACATTTTAACACGTTTGTTGAGTAATATTACTCAAAAAATAGGTAATATTCAACCAACCAAATTTTCAACATTCCAAAATTCAACTTTCTTTTGCTGAATTTGAGAAATGTTGATATTTTGTAAGAACGATAGAACGTTGAATTCCCAAAATACGTTTGTTTCAATTTTTGATATTTTTCTATACGTTTTCTGATAATCTTGTGAGCCGTGGTGCAGGATAGTGCAAAATCTGATTCCAGAGATAGATTATTTGAATAAACGTATTTTTAGAAAAAAAATATCGAAATGAATATTCGTATCTTTTCAATAAAAACAATTTAAAATCAATCTAAGCTATCTTACAGGTCTGGTCAGATCTGAACTGACCATGAAGGTGTTGTACAGATGTAAATA
Source organism: Culex quinquefasciatus (assembly GCF_015732765.1). Lineage (NCBI taxonomy): Eukaryota > Metazoa > Arthropoda > Insecta > Diptera > Culicidae > Culex > Culex quinquefasciatus. Next base: position 167,529,996 of record NC_051863.1, read on the forward strand.
GTTCGAATTAGTTTTAGCACACAATTTACACAGAATGAATTCGAAGACACACACACACACACTCACATTTAGGGTTAGTTAATTGAATTTACTTATGAACTAAACACACAAAAAATAATTGCATGCAAATACCGAAGACAATTCGAACCCAAATCGTGAAGATTCGTCGTGATCGGTAGTGATCTGTTATCTAGTGCTGCTGAAGCAAGTCCAGCGGACTGAGTGTGATCGTTAAGGTGATCGTGAAGCAACAACGACACTTTCACGGTGGAAGGTGCGAAGTGCGAGTGCCTATAGTGTACGGTAGTGAGGTGTTACCTGTCTCCGAGGTCTTCAGGTGCCACCAACGAAGGTGGGAAGCAAAACCTCCAACGTCCGGCACAAGTTCGAGCCCCGGCCCGAACAAGGTCTTTACAAAAAAAAAATGCTCATTCATGATTTTGGATCAAATTCTAAAATGATATAATTATTTTTATTGAAAAAAGTCTCACCAATTTTTAAAAATGACAAGCTTTTTATGTGACACTCAGACGAACTCATTTTCATAGACTAGAATCTAGGTTGAAATTTACACGAAATCATTGTTCAAATTTAAAGCTTTTAAAAATATTTTTTCAACGTTGGCTTTCTTTCTTAAAGTATTTAAATGACAACACATGTTAAAATTTCCAAAAAAAATATAACCAAATACAGAAATTCCCCACGAAAACAGCAAGATTCGAAAAAAATGTTTTTTGATCGGGCTCAAAATGTTCTGAGGGTTCCATGGCCGAAATAATTAAATCCGTTTTTTTTTGTTGGGACATTAGGACAACCTACACCGTATAAGGGTGGTCCAAAAAATGGCCATTTTCGTCGATTTTCGAAAAAACCACTTTAAAAAAAAACTTAACTCCCGGCCATCTTAACCGATTTTAGTTGTGTTAAACGCAAATGAAAGTCTATAAGTTGGCAATTTCATTAAAAATAGCAAGAAGTTTCAAAAATCTAGCCTAACATACGAAAATGTCGTATGAAAACTTAAAATGCTATTTTAAAGGTCTCGGGACCAAAGAGCCTATATCTGAAAATGATTATATGAGATTCCTCGGAAAATTTAACGTATAAAAAATGGTGCAGTTATGTTTTCAATATTCCGAGATATGTTTTTTAGAAAATAAAATGCGCGCAAAAACCGGAAAATAATGAAATCGGCAAAAAATCCACTTCAGTCACAAAAACTGCGATCACTTAAAAATTTCAGCGAGGACCTATACATGTTTGGGTACCAAAATTTTCGTAGTTGAAAGATGCAATTTCGACTCGTTTTTTTGCCATTTTCGTCATTTTTCCGTCTTCCGCGTGGCGCGTCAAGAATCCCAGTTTTTATTTTTAAAATATCGTATCGCAGAGAATTGAAAACATAACTTCACCATTTTTTGATGCTTTGTGCTAAATTTTTCGAGGAATCTGAGAAAAATATTTTCTGACATAGGCTCTTTGCTCTCGAGACCTTAAAAATAGCTTTTTAAGTTTTCATTTTTCCTTTTCAAATGTTTGAATAGATATTTAAAACTTTTAACTATTTGTTCTAAGGCCTATATAATACTGTTTGCGCTCAAGATATATCAAATCGGTTTAAATGGTGCAGAGTTGTTTTTCTAAGGTGGTTTTTGCGAAAAGTGACGAAAATGGCAATTTTTAGGACCTTCCTAACACGGTGTAGGTCATCTTGATGGTAAAAAAACGGGTTTTGGTAGGGAATTGCTGAATAGTGACTATATCACCTGATTGCGCACATAAGAGCGTCTGTAAGATCCTGTCGCACTTTCTTTCCTGGTAAATAGCAAAACTAGTGGCGTGTAACGAAAACTGAACTTTATTTTACTAAAACTCTTTACTCGCGTTCAAACTAGACTGTATTTAACAGAAACTGTACGGAACGGAACTGTTCTGACCTGTTCTGAGGTCTGTCAGGGAATGGGACTGATCTTGGGATGTTTTCCCTCAAGAAACTGAGCGGTCAGGACAAGTTCACTGACCCTTTTCCATCTGTTTGTGTTCTGTGAGTACAAATATGTGTGTGTTTACAAGTAACGTAGAGTGAGAAAACTAGACAACAGAAACTGCTGTAAAAACTACACGAAAACAGTACAGTACAAAAGTTTCTGACTAGAATCTTAATCTTGTGTGTAAACATGCCGCCCGCCTTGAAAGACGGCGGCTCTGAGCGTGCTTTCAACATTAATCTTCTAGCATAAACTCTCCGGTTAACTTCTGTACTGTCTTGGTCTGAACTGTTACAAAACTAATGTGTGTATGTGTGTGATCAAACGATCAATCGTCTTTTCTTCCAACCGAGTCGACCGAGGTAAACAAATTCAATTTCGTCAGATCTGTCACCTCCAGTTTCGCCGTTCTACTTTCGCCGATGGTAGAGCTGCGCGGTATTACACCGGCGCACACAACTTTTCACAATTTTGGATTTCGCTCATGTTTTGGTCTCGTGTGGCAAAATGACAAGACAAAATGGCGACACAGAACAAAATGGTGGATACAGTACGACGTTTTGGCACAATTAACACGGATTTTCGACACGGGCAACTTAACTTTCAGGTTGTAACTGACGGCGTGCAGACTTCTGCAGTACTTTTCTGCAGACTTTTCTTCAGTGCGGTGAAATAGCTCCCAGCTCTTCACGGCGCTGACAGTTGGTGGAGCTCACAGTGACAACCGCAGTTGTCAGACATCAAAACAAAAACAAGTCCGAAATTTCACACACGAAAACTGCGAATTTCTTCGACGGAGCAGATTTTCGTCACAGAAATCGGTCTTAGAAGCACCGGACGGAAACTGACCGCGGATCGGGATGCGACTGAGGCGCGCGCGGAACGTCGGTACGATTACCGAAGATGGCGGATCGTCGAGTGTTCTTTTTCAGCACTTCTTCACTTCAACGGAATGGCTGCCGGCGCCATCTTCGGCGACGATTGTTTACGGCACAAATTCAGTGGCCCGACGGACACGATCCATCGGCTACGGAATCAGGATTTACGGCGCGACATGATCCGGTTCGAAGGACCATTTTATGATTGCGCACATAAGAGCGTCTGTAAGATCCTGTCGCACTTTCTTTCCTGGTAAATAGCAAAACTAGTGGCGTGTAACGAAAACTGAACTTTATTTTACTAAAACTCTTTACTCGCGTTCAAACTAGACTGTATTTAACAGAAACTGTACGGAACGGAACTGTTCTGACCTGTTCTGAGGTCTGTCAGGGAATGGGACTGATCTTGGGATGTTTTCCCTCAAGAAACTGAGCGGTCAGGACAAGTTCACTGACCCTTTTCCATCTGTTTGTGTTCTGTGAGTACAAATATGTGTGTGTTTACAAGTAACGTAGAGTGAGAAAACTAGACAACAGAAACTGCTGTAAAAACTACACGAAAACAGTACAGTACAAAAGTTTCTGACTAGAATCTTAATCTTGTGTGTAAACATCACCAAAACGGTGCAATTTTGCAAAATTCTGTGCTGTGCTACAGCATTTTAAATAAATTATTCTAACCACATAATCGATAAAATTCAAAAAATCATATTATTGTCTTGTTGAACCCCTTAAAAATATATTTAAAAAATTGAAAAAATAAACATATTTATTTTCGTTACCAAATCTAAGTGAAAAATAAGTAAATAAGCAAATGGTTGAGATTTTAAGAGCGTAACTATTTTTGCAGAGCATAAGAGAGCACAGAAGCAATAACTGTTTCGACATGGGTTATGATGTAACACACAGCTGTAAGGAACTCCAAAACTCTTTTATGTACCTCAAAAGAACTTATTGTATCTTGATCCATTGATTGTATCCAATAAAACCGAATTGAATTGAAAGAGAGCACAGAAGCATCAATATATGGAAAAAACATATGTTATAAAATTACTTCTTTTAACATAGGGTATGGACAACGTTCATTCCAAAATAAAAGATAGAGATTAAAAAATCGTGAAAAAATTTGCGAATATCTAGAGAACAAGAATGATTGCATTGCCTTAAGGGGCCATTGGTTCAATCTTCTAGGTAAATTTGATGGAATTTTCGAAGCAAATATCTTTCTAACTTTTTTTGTAAACATTCCCAAAAAGTAATTGAAGGCAATTCAATGATTTGTGTGAAAAGATTTTTTTCGTGAAAAACCTTACCTCTAATGCTTTAGAGTTATTGTTTTTTTTGTATTATTATTTTCATTTACATTTGAGCTATTTTTAACGTAACGGGCCGGTTTTGAGCATTTTTGTTTTTTTTTTTGTATTCCCGGGCAGACGGTAATAACAAAATTAATAATATTTCAATAACAAATCCTGTTAAAATAACAAAAAGTGTTATTATTTTATCCTGAAGTTCAACTACAAGAAGAAAAAATAATAACAGTTTCTGATAAAATAACAAAATTTGGTATTGAAGTGATATTATATTGAAAATGTTTAATAACATGCTAATAAGAGGAAATGTTATACATTTCAAAAACCCTCCTAATAACACAATTTGTTATTCGTTCGGTATACTGACTAAGAAATAAAATTACCATAAATCGCATAAATGGAAAAGATTCTAAGTGTCCATAACACAATCTGTTATTATTTTTTTCTTTTGTTAAATATGTTTAGATCTTTGGAATAATTTTGACCAATTTCGTCGGGATCATTATTTTGGCCATGAAATGGGGTCCTTAAGCTAAAATTATTCTGAAAAGTTGAAATTTTGAAAGTTGACTTTTTAAATTATTTGATATACCCCCTAAAGGGCTTTGTTTAAAATGGTTAGAACTATGGGATAATTTTGACCAATTTCGTCGAGGTCATTATTTTGGCCATGAAATGGGGTCCTTAAGCTAAAATTATTCAAAAAAGTTGAAATTTTGAAAGTTGATTTTTTTAATTATTTGATATACCCCCTAAGGGATTTTACTAAAATTGGCTAGAACTATGAAATAATTTTGACCAATTTCATCGGGGTCATTTATTTCACCATGAAATAAGGTTTCAAGCTAAAATTAATCCAAAAAATTTAACTTTTGAGAGTTGATTTTTTTTTATTTTGTTATATTCCCTAACGGAGTTGATTTATTTATTGAGAATTTTTGAAGTGTGAATAACAAAAACTGTTATTATTTTCACAGAGTCAGGAAGTCGGAGCTGACGTTGAAGTTCGAGCTGGAGTGAGATTTCGGAGACTGCATCGGATTCAGCAAATTTTCAGACACTTTTACTTGGAGTCGGAATCTGTGAAGTCGGGTATTTTTGGAGAGCTGAAGTCGTCGTTGACGTCATATCCTGCATCCCGAGTCGGAGTTGTCTTCAAAGTATGGATTCAAAGTCGCTTGGAGGAACCCGACTCTGCAGCCCTGACTAGTACAGAGGAGTTATGGCAACTGCAGGTTTATTTGCAAATTACAAATAAACCAAAACAATAACTTTTTTTTGTTATGGAGACATACCAGTTCAATAACATTTTTTGTTATTATGCTGCTCCACCTCTCCGCACAAAATAACAAATCTGGTTATTCCTTCATGATTCCTTCTGTGTTATTGGTTCCCGGGCGGAAAGTGAGTTGGTGGATATAACTACGAACTATCTTGGCTTGTTTATTCGCATCTTGCTGTAAACTCTTCGAGTTATGACGACTTTTGAAACCGACTGCGTATCATGGAAAGTATATTCCATGATCATACTGCATTATCTACAGTTGATATAGAGCTGTTAGTGGTAGTTTTTTTTTAGACTTAGCAAAAATTTCGAAAATTAATTTTTTTTTTTCAAAGTTTTTTACACGAACATCATGAAATGATTATTTTGACTTTGTTTCAAATTTATGCTGGACTTAGCATAAATTTGAATTTTCAATTTCCGATACTTAGAATAATTTTCATGAGCTGATATTTTAAAGTTTGATTTTATTTATGCTGGACTTTGACATTTTTGCGTATATTTTTTAATTCTTTACTTTTTACAGAAAAAGCATTTTTTTGGGACTTAGAAAATTTTCGGGAGTTTGGAAACATGATAAATTATTTTGATGTTTATTTTTGCTTTGAACCAAAATTTCGGAAAAATCGACGAAATTACAGGAAATTTTTGTCCGATTTTTACAAAAACATCAGTTTGCTCCTAAAATAATGTCCCTAACAAAACTTCTTCATTGAAATTTTGAAATTCGAAAGTCGGTTTTTAATAATTATTGATATACCCCCTACAAAAATCGTTCCGGCACTTAGAAAATTTACGGGATCCGTATCACGACAAGATTTCCGGTAGAATTTATTTGATTTTTTGGACTTAGCAAAATTTTGGCTTTTAGCCAGTAAAATTTCGGAAAAATCGTCGAAATTACAGGAAATTTTCGTCCGATTTTTACAAAAACATCAGTTTGTTCCTAAAATAATGTCCCTAACAAAACGTCTTCATTGAAATTTTGAAATTCGAAAGTTGGTTTTCAATAATTATTGATATACCCCCTACAAAAATCGTTCCGGCACTTAGAAAATTTACGGGATCCGTATCACGATAAGATTTTCGGTAGAATTTTTTAGTTTTTCAGGACTTTGCGAAATTTTTGCTCTCAGCCAGTTGAATATTTTTCAACATTTTGAAATATTATTTTGATAAGAAACATTACCAGGCTTTTTGGAATTTTACTGTGGATTTTTTGACTTATGCAATTTTAGGAATATTTTCATAAACTTTTATTTTTAATTTAAAAAAACGGAATATAGAGACTTTGGATTTTTCGTGATTTGGAAAATTATTATGACATTTTGGCAATTCAACGCTTTCTCCACAATTTTTTAATGAGTTTTTAAGGTAAAATAATTTTTCAACTTTGAAAAATCTTGTTTTGATGTAAGTGCGTATATTCCTGCAATATTACTCATATTTGTGAAGAGGAAGAAGGGGGTGTCTGAATTGTGGCGGGGTGCATTAAAAACCAATAAAATTATTTTTGGGATCAAAATCTACTTTATGAACTTGATATGATTTTGGAAGATTTCAGTTGTTTGCTACTATAAACTCAACTTGATGTGGCATTGTTGGTCAAATAAACTCAACAAGATTTTTCGCAGATACGCCTCGAACAATTTATGTTCGTGGCCATGTTCGGTTATCTCTTAACCATACCCTGGGGTGAACTTGACTTGTTCGTGTTTTTACGAACATGGGTAGATTTTTCCAAGATGCAACTTTCTGCCCGGGTTTGTTATTGCAATAACAACATAATATCAGTTTAAGTTATTCTTCGAACAAATCTTTGTTATTGATTTTTGTTATTTTAACAACTAATCCGATCATCCCAATAAAATATTTCGATGTTCTCACAATATCAAAAACTGACCTTCCCAAGTTATTTCCGTCTGCTCGGGTTTGGCTCGAACTTTGTTGGGGCCTTTCCTATGATTATACTAGCAATTTTGTGAGTTTTAATAGAATTTTCTGATCGATTTAGTGTCTTCGGCAAAACTGTAGGTATTAATGAGGTGGATTCTGAAAAAATGGTACACGATTAAAATGTCGATTTTTAAATAAATTTTGTTTTAAAAAAACTCTATTTCTAAACATCCGTTTTTTATAACTTTTTAAGTATTTTGCAATGTTTTGGAGAACAAAGATCCGCAACTTTTGAGCCACAGAAAAGTAAAAAGTTTGTCACCGAGTTTTTTTTTTTTGGAAAAAATGCTTTTTGGAACAAAACTTACCATAAAAAAATACTTTACAGAAATGTTGATAAACTGCACCGAGATAAGGCCACTTACAATATCATAGAAGACACTAAACCAATGAAATTATTTTTTCAAGAGATGCAGATTTTCGAATATTTGCGTACTTTTGTATGGACAGCTGCCAGAATAGTATGAAGACTTTAATTACACAAAATAGTTTATTTTTATCATTGAAACGGCCCCACAAAGTTTGAGCCAAACCAAAAATACAATAAAATCCATTTTCAAAATAAGGAAAGAATTAGTAATCTATATGGGTGGAAGGCTCGTTTCAACTTTTCCAGGTTTGGGATACCAGTGTATAAAATGCAATTTATTAATTTTATGGAACTTCAACCAACTTTTCAAGACAAAAATTAAACATGTTTAATTTTGCAAACGACAACTTAAATCTGCTTTGTTCAATTTGTAAATTGAAACTAATTTTCAGGTCATGCGAAAAATAAATAATTGGAAGTTAAAATCAACAAACAAAAACCCTAAGAGCCCCTGACTGCAACTGATTCGAATAAAATCCATTGATTGGAGCACCCTTGACACCACCCAAGAAGCGTAACAGTGCTGTCCTTGTGCCATTCCCACAAGCCAATTTGAATAAATTGAAATAAAATTCACTACATTAGTGAGTACGAGTACGTGTATGTCCTCCCTGCACCATTCTCGGTCCATATTGACAACACACCATTCACACTCTGAACGCCACTTTTCCGACGAAACGATTTCCCAGAATCATCATCACCACGAAGGAGCAGCTGTGGGAGGTCAACTGTATGGCTCCAATCTCGGGTTCGGAATCACCTGGCAATTTACATCGCATTAAAACAACCACCACCTTCAGATGGGCAGGTTCTGGCCTGGTAGAAAAAAGCCAACACAAAAGGGCTCTCCCTCCTGTAAGAGCAAGAGGTCATGTAAAACTCCTTCGAGGCCTTATTTGTTCTGGCCTGACGGGGCTACGACGGGGCCCCGGGTTGAATTTAATTTCCGCTTAAACAGCTCGGTAAACAAGGCCTCGAACATGACTTTGCAGCCTGGCCGAAGGTCCGGCCTGGTGGCAATTCCCGGGACAGCTTAATTGCTAGTAAAATCAGAAACAAACATCCGTTCTCTCACATGACTTGTCAGTTTTTAATTATTGTTTCCGGGCACTTGGTGGTGCTCTCTCTGTGCTTGCCCAGTGTGCTGGGGGAGCTTTTGCAAAGTTACGGGGGAGCTTTATTTGCAGACGTTGGAGTTCCTAAGGTGATTTTAGAGATACTTCGGACTCTTAATTGTTGAAGAAATTCGTTTGATGCGAATGTTGCTTTTTGAAAATGAAATAAATAAATAATGCTTAAATTCTACTGGAAAAAACAAAAATGTTTCCCCCTAAAAACTAGAACCAAAAATCTATTTGAGATATTTTCAGTCACAGCACAGAATTATATTCTCCCACTACCCGGGCAGTCGGTAATAACAAAATGCATGCCATTTCAATAACAAATACTGTAAAAATAACAAAAATTGTTATGGAATCTTCTCGAAAAGTTATAAATAAGAGTTTAAAAACAGTTTATGTTATCATAACACAATTATTGGTTATTGGTCTGATATTGGTTGGAATTCAAAAAAACGTTTCAATAACATGTTTTGTTATGGAAGAATACCTTCAACTGTTATTGGGATGATCGGACTAGATGTAAAAATAACGAAAAATAATAACAAAGATTTGTTCGCAGGATAATTTAAAAAATGTTATTCCCAAGTTACTTTCGTCTGCTCGGGTATGCACTGAAGTCGCATATCATGTTTTCAAACACATTTTTTAAAAATCAGCTGCCAGCATCACATAATCATCATAATCCAAGAAACCAAAATTTTCACGTGCAAAATATTAAAATTAGATTCCCACTATTTCCACCACCTTCTCTTCCCACACACAGTGGCGTTAAAATTTCTAAACGAGAAAACAGTTTCGAACGAAAAGGTGAGGAAAACTTTCCAATAACAAAAAAAGAATGTGTGATTTAGCAGCAAACGACACGAAGAGATCGAGGAGAAGACGAAAAAACACGCAAATAAAACTTTCCCATCCAGCAGCGAAGAAGGACTGAATTTCAATACTCAATTTCCGTTCATAAATCACGGGCCGTGATTTGTGTGGGGGTGGGTAGTTTACCGGAAGGTGTGTTTGTTTGATAGAGAAGGAAAAGGGGATTGCTCATTGCGCCCCCCACTCCCTCCCCCTTGCCACAACGTTTAGAAAAAGGTGACTACCGACCGACACTTGCCCGGAAACAGTGCTAAATATATGTCTTTATGGCCGGATTAGTTTGGGAAATGACACTGAAAAGGATTTTTTTTAAATAATTTATAATATTTTTAAAAGGTAAGTTTGATATTTTCTTGTGAGATAGCTCTTTTTGTTTTGTTAGTTGAAGGATTTGCTCCAATTTTGAATTTGTATTTGGGACCATCCATAAACCACGTGGACACTTTTTTGTGAATCTTTTACCCCCCCCCCCCCTTCGTGGACAATTGTCCATACAAAAAAACTTTTTGTATGGATCGTGGACAATCGCCATACCCCCTAAAGTGTCCACGTGGTTTATGGATGGTCCCTTTAAGGCCTCGGGAAATTCTCTAGAATTTTGAATTTTTAAAGTTTAATATGAAGATCAGCATCAAGATTAACAAATGATAGGCTAGATCTTTAATTTTTTTATCGAAAAAAGCAATAGTTTCATTTAGGGAGTTTTTTTTAAGGTTCAATAAACAAAATATATTTGTATGGCCTTTAAGCTTGTACAATTTTTTGTTTTTGTCCCACCCCACCCTCATTCAAAATTTGCCCGAAAATTCAAGGGGAAAAAATATTTTTCAATAAACTTCAAAATTTCAATGGAAATTTAAGAGCAATCAGCTGAAATCATTCTGAAAAGCATTCCCTTGAGTTTAGAATAATTTTTAGCATGTTTGGGTTGATTTGATTATCTATTGAAGTTCAGAAAAAAAAAATGATTTTTTTCGCTATAATTTATATTTTTGTCAAATATTACATTTTTTTAAACTGTTGATTGCAAAACAACTGAACTAGTATTAAATGCATTTTGAAAAACTTTTTTTATACAAATGTTGAAACGACGGTTTGTCTTTTCAATATTCATATTTTTTATTTTTTTACTTTTAACTGATGCACAAATCTTATGGAATTTTGGCTATATTCGAGACATTGGCTGTAGTCCTATCATAAAACATCCAAACTTCGAAAATTAAAGCGTTTTAAAATGGGGCAACGTCAGTTATTCATTGCGATTACAATTACATGAATATTTTCACAAAAATACGAATTTTGCTGTATTTCGGAAATGCTATGTTTCTCGAAAAATACTCAAAATTGTTGTTTTTGGGATGAAGGTATCAAATGATTGGGGTTTTTTCCTACATTTTGATAGTTATAACACCGATTTTTGTAAATACTAAAAATTTTCACAATACTACGTACTTTGGAAAAGATACAACAAAATTAAGTTTTCTACAATCTGGGTATTAAAAGATCAAGATTTTTTCATACAGGTCGAAATATGTTACACATTTTTTTAAAAATACTAAAAATTTTAACAAAGCTACATATTTTCGAAAAAACAGCTCTGACAATTTTAGTCTTTTTCAATATAGGTATCGAACAATCGGGATTTAAAAAAAAAACTTTTCTGTAAAAATAATATTTTTTTTGTGAAACCTAACTTTTTCACAAAACTACGTATTTTTGAAAATATAGTTAAAAAATTTTGGCCGTTGCAAATATTTTTCAAAGATTATGTTGCCCCCCCCCCCCTCCATCCCTTCAAAATTGGTTCGAAAAATCAGGGAGCAAAAAAAAACATTTGGTTAAACTGGAAAATTTTAATGGAAATAGAAGTCTAATCAACTCACAACAATCCCCCCCTCCCCCTTGACTCGAAGGACATACACTTGATAAATATTTGCATCGGCCTTATTTTTTTCACATTTTTGAAAATAGTGAAAAAATCACAAAAATATTTCAAAAAACTAAAAAGTCGTGTTTTATAATATTGGTATCAAATGATCGCGATTTTTCTAAATTTCAACAGTAAGAACAAAAACACAAAAAAAAACAGAACTATGTATTTTAAAAATAAGGTATTTGAATCCATTAATTACAAAATTCTGGAATTTTGAGTTTTTTTCGCGATTACGTACCCGAGCAGACGGCAATAACTTGGGAATAACATTTTTTGATATTTGAAAATACTAGGCCAATAACATTTTATGTTATTTATAACAAGATTTGTTATTCGTCGTTATGGTTTTTTTGTTATTGGATTGTTATTGTAATAACAGATTAATAACATTTTGAGTTATTCTTCGAACAAATCTTTGTTATTATTTTTTGTTATTTTAACAACTAATCCGATCATCCCAATAACAGTTCGAGTTATTATTCCATAACAAAAAATGTTATTCCCAAGTTGTTTTCGCTTTCAACCAATATCAGACCAATAACAAATTTTGTTATGATAACATAAAATGTTATTGAACTCTTATGCAAAAATGGATTTTTCAAGAATATTCCATAACACTTTTTGTTATTTTAACAGTATCTGTTATTGAAATGTCATGAATTTTGTTATTACCGTCTGCCCGGGTAGTTCTGTTAAAATTTTGAGTATTTTCAAGAAAAAATATTCATCAAAATGTTTGAAAAATTCTTAATCATTTTATTCCAATTTAAAACAAACCAGAATATTTATTTTTTTTTAATATGTAGTTTTGTGCTTTTCTAACAATTATCAAAAAATTTTGTGTTATCACTTTCGAAATGTATGAAAACATTCCGATTCCCGAGCAGACGGAAATAACTTGGGAATAACATTTTTTGATATTTAAAAATACTAGGCCAATAACATTTCATGTTATTTATAACAAGATTGCCGATAAGATTTTTTTGTTATTGGATTGTTATTGTAATAACAGACGAATATCATTTTAAGTTATTTTTCGAACAAATCTTTGTTATTATTTTTTGTTATTTTAACAACTAATCCGATCATCCCAATAACAGTTGGCGGTATTCTTCTATAACAAAAATTGTTATTCCAAAGTTGTTTTGGCTTTCAATCAATATCAGACCAATAACAAATATTGTTATGATAACATACACTGATATTTAACCCTTATGCAAAAATGGATTTTTCAAGAAGATTTCATAACAATTTCTGTTATTTTAACAGTATTTGTTATTGAAATGGCATGAATTTAGTTATTACCGTCTGATCGGGTTATTTTACAACCATAATGTTAAAAACTTAAATTTATAGTAATTTGCGATCGTTTGCTACAAATATGTTTACAAAACTGAAATGTTGCGTTTTTTTTCAAAAATACGGTGTTTTGTCAAAAAGGATATTTTCAAACATATTATTACTATCGAGATGTTTAAACAAATCTGATTATTTGATACCCATATTGTAAAATACTGAAATTTTGAGTATTTTTTTTTTCGAAAATACGTAGTTTTGTTGAAAATGTTGTTTGAATAGCAGAAAACTGCTAAAATGACGAGAATAGTTTGAAAAGATTTGTGTGGCGAAATGGGTATATATCTCCTACACAGAAAAAAGCTGAATTTTGGAATGTTAAAGATTTCGTTGGTTGAATATTACCTCTTTTTTGAGTAATTTTACATAAAAATGTGTAAAAATGTGAACCTGATAAATATTTATCTGAAACTGATTAAGATTCACCGTTTTCTGATGTGATATTACACATTTTTTGGCACAAAATGTGTTATCCTGATGAATATTACCATCATTTTTTGCTTTATATTTACTGTTTCAGAAACCATTGAAAAATGATTATAATCATCTATTTAATCAACTTATATATTTCTATAAATAAAGATTTTTTGGATAACAGACCGGTAAAAGACGTGAAAGATAATAACATATATTATCATTTATTCAATGATGTTTTAAAATATTTTGAATGAAGCATAATTGTAGTATAACGTAAAACATTTTTTAATACTTTTAGTTTTTTTTTAAAAAGGCTTGATTTTTTTTCAAACTAGATTTTTTGATGAATTTGAAAATTATACTTTCGAGAAGCAAAAACAACAACCAACAACCATGAACATTGTTGAAAATGTTCGAGAAAATGCAAATCATATTTAAAGTGGTTTTACCTTAAAAGGCAGTTTATTTTATCTTCTATTTGGCAAAGTGTTTTAAGATTAAAAACCTAATTTTGATCAATATCTTAGCAAAATTTTGTCAGGAACATTTATTAAGATTTTTAAAAATAACATATATTTTTCAAAAAAAAATGCCAGCTTTGCCACACATTTTGACCCATGCCGAACCGTTGCTAAAAAGAAAAAATGACCCGCTGCTCCACAAGCGAAAAATGGTTTCTCGGGTTATTGAAAGCATCTGTGTCAATTTTATGTTATGTTCTCTGGCCACCATTGAAAAAACGGCTAATATAAACTTTTGTCAAAATCGAGATATTAGCACCAGGTTATAGAGGATGTTCTAACGCATCTCCTAAATCTTAAATTTCACTAAAATAGTGTTTAGTTTTGGCTGCCGATGCGAAAACCCAAACGGCTTATATCCCATTCCCCTTTGAAAATGCCGTGGCGAAAATTTGGTGTCAACACAAAAACGCCTTTTTCTCAGAATACTTGATTTGGCATAATAGCCGAATTTTCAATTATGGGCAATTCTAGAAAGTTGTATAGTATTTAATTTTCAATGAGATTATCACTTTTGGGAATATTTGGATAGCAGTAGCAGGTCGTGCAGACCAAACCGTAAGAAAATTTGTTTTTTTAAATATTTTTTTTCGATTTTTTCCTAACAAACTTCACTTATGTAATTGATTTTTTGACCTCCTCGGAAGGCATCACTTACTGGGTTGGTTGAAAAAGGGTTTCTATTGTTTAGTTTCTTGAATGTTATCTTGTCTTACTATTTTTTGTCTCAGTGTCACATGTGATGCTTGTAATCATAAACTATTTTTTTAATGTTTTAATTTTATTTCAAATTCTTTACGTAAGATGACGACAAAGAAAATAATTGTTTCCGTGTCTCCTGAAAAGTTTCATGCGTACCTGAAGTCTAACGAGAGAACACATATTCACACATACGTACACAATCGCACACACACACACACAGTGCCATTTCACTCTTTGCCAAGCATGTCGCATTCGTTCGGATGCACATACACAAACAAACAAAAAAAAACCCTTCGCCGGAAGTCTCGCAGTGCCTTCGCAGCGGGGTGTCCTCCGAGTTAGACTCTGTTGCTTTTTGAAGCGCGCAGAAACAACAAGAAAAACAATTTTCTCGCACTGGAGCAGAGTGAGGGGGAAGGGGAAACGAGCTTCGGGAAAAAGTTTTAGCGAATAAATCAAACTCCCTGTCTCGGGGTGTAAATTTATTGTGAAGTGGAAGAAGTTGACTTCTTTTTTTTCTGTCTTCTTCAGTTAGGACGAAGAAAAGGGGACAAACGAGGCTCAGCTGTTTTTCATGCCGGCCAAGGGTGTTAATGGGGCGATCGTGATTTCGTGGAATTTTTAGCAGCTTGTTCACGGTGCATCTAAACGCTTGGAAATGGAGCTTGGATTGTGATTTATGGCGGGGGTCTTGAATTTTATTGCCGTTATTACAGCAACTTTAATTGACATTAAATTGAATCTGACTTGAAATATTTTTAATAACAATTTCAGATTATAGAGTTTATGATTTTCTTATATTTCAATTAGAATTTCTAAAACAACTTAATTTTTATTAAAGAATTTTCCATTCGAAATCTATCCTCCTAACTTCATCCACCTTCATATTATCAGCAAACACTGACAATACCTTTTTCACAACTTGAGTTGGTATCCAAAATTGTATTTCTTCATTTTGCAGCAAAACCCAGACGAACAACTTCGCCTATGAATAAATATTTGACTGGCCTCTACCTAATCTGCAGCTCACGGAAAATTCCAACAAAAAGTTTCCAGTTCTGTTCGTCAAAACTTTTTCTCGTTTCCCACAGTGTGGTCCACAAAAGAATCAGAGGAAAACTCAAGATCTTCATTCCCTACACCCTCCTCAACCCTCACTTTACAACCGCCTTCGCCGAAAATTGAAAAGAAGAACAATTTTCAATGCAGCGTCACTGACGAAAATTTGATTAGCAAATTTTTCCACCCAGCTTCACCCTCCCTCCTCCGTTCACGTCGGATGAAATTATTATTCAAATAATGGAAAAGTTCGAAAAGCTCGCGTGAATGTTTCGTAATTTTTAACTCCACCCTCGGAGATTGTGAAAATGGGCGAATGATTCAAGCTGGTGGAGCAGGAAGCTTTTGTTGTTTTTTTTCTTTATAGAAGAAAAGCATATTAACTTAAAAAGCAGTTTTTTAGATTAGTTAACAAGAAAGAAGCATTTTTAAAGCGAGAATCACTAACCACAAAATGAGTGATGACTAATTTTCCTCGCACCTAGGCGAACAAACTTCATTCTCATTTTGATAAAAAAAATCCTCTCTCTAGGGAGAAAAAAAACTTTTATTTTTAATAGGCGTGCAAATATCATTTCGCAACTTTCCAGCCTTTTAAACGGCGCTCACTCTGGCAGTAGCTAGCTGAAAATCGTGCTAATTACCTCACCAGATTTACGGTGGACAGGCGGACAGCCTCGTAAGTTAGCGATAAACTCTTTTGCACTGTAAAAAGTTACAACAAAAACCACTGTGAGCCTTACTCACAAAATCAACGGTCTCCATTTTAGTTGCGAAATCAAGTTGCGAAATAGAGTTGGCTAAATACGGCAAGTGCTGAAAAATCAAGTTTTGCTTATATTTTTTTACAATTCCGAAAAACGCTATTTAAATGGAATTTTGTGTCAAACATTCATGTGTTAAGTTAATTCACCTTTCAAAACAATATAACAGTGAAAAATAATACTTTTCGATTTAAGTGTTAAAAAGATCAACTTTTCAGTGCTGAAAAGTAGGACTTTTAAGCACTGGTATAAACAGGTATTAATTTTCAAATCTGTTATTTTTGGTCGTAAAAAGTAGTATAAATAATAATATTTTTGTTGTTTAAACATAAGGTATTGGCATGTATTTTCACTCAACTGAGTGCGTTTGAAAGATTTTTTTTTTCTAAAAGTTCCGCAAATTTTGCATAAAAATTACCGCTTTAACGTTTTTGTGGTGGTTCGTGGAAAAGTGGCTGAAAAAAAATGTGTTCACGAACGTATTCATCAAATCACTTTTGGATATGCCTGGATAAACTCTACATTACAGTGATTACACACTTCTTTTTTACTTTTTTACCCAAAAATCTAGGCAGAAAGAACCAAGACGACCAAATAAAAATATTTTCTCTGTACAATCTGTCATTAAAATACAGCAAAATATTGCCTAGAGACAAATTTGAGCTTTATAAATTGATGAACTAAGAGTATTTCATGAAAAGCTATTTATTACCTGATATGTAGGATAAGTTATTTTTCACGATTTCGCGGACGCGGACGCAAAATCCCGTGAAATTGAAAAAAAAGAAATCATTTCCAAACATTAAAAATAATGATTCACAAAGTTTTTATGTGTTAATTTGGAAAAAAATATGTTAGCTTAAATCTTATAATATTATAGATAAATAGTGGGACCATCCACAACCCCTTAAGTGGCGAGGGGGTGGGGGTAGGCGATTGTCCACGCTCCATACAAAAAAGATTTTTTTTGTATGGACAATTGTCCACTAAGAAGGGGGGGGGGGGTTTAGATTCCCAAAAAAGTGTCCACGTGGTTTATGGATGGTCCCTTTTTTATATCGTTTATTTTAGCAATTTAAATAAAATTTGTAATTTTTAAGCATTTTCCAAATGTTTTAAAAGAAGACTTTGTTGATATTTGTTTTTTTTTTCTTTAAGTATTTAAGTATAATTTTTGATTCAATCAATATAATCCTGAACTTAATTTTTTATTATCTTTAAAATGTTTTGTAAAAATAAAAGTAACACAATTGCAAAAAAATATAAATTAGATGCAATTATCACCACTTTTAACGATTTCACTAGATCAAAATTATGTTAATATCAGTGAAAATTCAATGTACAGTTCAGCAAAGAATGTTTTTCTTTCACCGTTTATTTAAACTAGGTTTATTCAATATTAAATAACTTGGGCTTTATAATATTATTTTGATCATAAAAACAGCCATTTTCTGACACATTGTAGTTTATCTTAAACCCGTTATATTTCCACGAAAGTTGATGGTCCCTTGAAACCGGAAATTTTCAGTCACTTAGCTTTTTTGCCTAATATATAATTAATTGTATAAAAATCTTTCCAGTTGTTCAGCATAACACTTTATAGGTTATTACAGCATTTTTCACGTTCCTTTGAATTTCCGCGAAATTTTGTGTGTTCGAATAGTGGTCTCCATGACAATTGCATTTATTTAGCGTGAAAAATCACTAAGCCAACTGATATGCTTCAACGTTATTTTCTTGTTGCAAAAAATTGCCTCACCTTTTTTTATTTCTTATTTGAAGCATTCTTTTGTTTATTTTTTTAACGTCATATTTTTAAATGAAACCCTTTACACATATATCTAAAAATACAAATTTTGATTAACTTGAAACAAAAGGTTCAAGCTGTTATATAAAAAAAATATGTTTATTCCGTCAATAAGGGTAAATGAAATGAAATTATGAATATATTCTAAGAAACAATGGATCAAAACAAGCTATCCACTAATCAACTTGTCGGTGGGATTTTTATTGACATGTTAGAAAAGTGGAAGGGAAATTAAAAATATAAAAATTTAAAAAATACATGCCATAGTTTCAACATTAACATGAAAAAGTGTATTAAAATGTATTGTATACTAGTTTCGGATTTCGTGGAATACCTCGAATCTTATTTTGGGGATCTGCGAAGGTCAAAAGGGTAACTCAATTTGGCCCAAAATGCACGTACGACAAATTATGGTGGAATGGTTAAGATAGGAGGTGGTAGGGTAAGCCAAGTACTATCAGAAACAAACTGAAAATAAACAAGATAAATGCAAATAAAAGTACTAACAATGAAAAAAGAAAAATATAAAACAAGAGAAGTAAATTTTTACATATAACAAAAGTTGCTCAAAATGAACTCCTGAACATGCGAAACATAAAAAACCCGATTTAATCCCACCTGGGGTGAGATAGAGCCTTTCTTACTAAAGAATATAACAATGGTAGAACCTTTTTCAATTCATAACATCGACTTTGTTTATTTATAACGTCAGCACAAAAGAAAGTCTTATGATGAAAGCAATGTATTATAAATGATATGATTTCCAAAGGAAATAAAAAACGCAATTTTCACCAAAAGAATATTTTCAATCGTACAATATGTTTGTAAGTTTGTAATCAAACAAGCGTTTATGACAAACGCGATCATAGCAAGCTTCCCTTGCGCCAGTGACAACAAACACCGCGGTTTTGGTTTTTTAGCTTCGGTACGAGCACTTTTGTGTGTTGGTATTGTCCGTTTTTTCAAAGGTACACGCCGCGCGGCATTTCAGAATATGCCGCAGGCACTGTTGCCAGCGATGTTTTGCCCGCGAGCGAGAAGAAGCTCTAGCTGGCAACGAAAAAAAAAACAACAACACAACGCTTGAAGTTATACCTCTACACCATCGCCTCTTTAGCACAAGGCGCCGTGTGCGGTGAGCGCGAGTGTGGAGAGGAAAAGAATATAAGTTCTCTCCCTCGCTCGCTTGCGATCAAAGCTTTCCTTTTTCACCCAACAACAAGAAGCAAGCCAAGAACTTTTGAAGAAGATCCCCACTTTCTAAAAAGATCCCCACTCTCTAAAAGCTCTTTCAAATTCACCTCAATGTTTCTCAAGATTTAATCTTTTGCCTCTGATCTAGATAAAATATTAGTTAGGACACAAACCTCTAGACCACCACACAACAAAAATAAATGACAGAATTTAAATCGCATAATGGTCTCATGTCGCAGGTTTCAAAACAAATACTGGACAGTTATGCATATAATGATAATACTAAAGAGCCGAAAAATATACGATGTCTATAGTAGCAAATGAAAATCGATAGGGCACCCAACACATATTAGAGTATATTGGATCCCAATAACAAGACGCGCCAGCAGTACGCGCCAGCATTAGAAGCTCAACTTGACAACTTGTCGACTTGGCGACGATGCGTCTAAAATCGATGCAGTGTGATTTTTTGACGATTTTTCCGAAGAAAATTCATGCTGAATCGACATATTTACTAAGATGAAAATGACGTCCAGCCTTAAAGTAAAACCTATACCTTTCTTTAGTAAGAAAGGCAAAAAGTAAATCGCTCTAAAAATTGATCCGGATTGCCGATAGATGTCAAATTTGTTTCAGATGCTCACTCATGGTCTGTACTATGGATGTAGAAAGAAATTTCGGATAAAATCGGAAATGAAAAGTGTTGGCAAAGGTCACCAGGTGGGCTTTTACCTTTTTTTAGGGATTTTTTTTCTTTTGGTAGGTTAATCAAACGGCTCTAACTCCAGAACCAGATTATGGATCTGGATGAAAATTTGGGAGGTTGTAGAGCTCGAAAAATGCAATTTTTGGGATAAATAAAAGAAAAGAAAATGAAAAATTTTGACCATATTTTCATTTGAAAACTGTGTATTTTGTTGAAAAGTCTGGCCGCATCCGAAAACAGATGGATATTTCGAAATTCGGTCTCAAAATGACCCTTGTTCAGCACACCAGCTTTCAAATGCACTTGGAACAATCAAAATCGAAAATAGGGAGCCGAGGATTACGCGACACAAAATTTGGCAAAAATTTACCACACACGGACATCACTCGAACTCCACGGAATTTATTTTCTCAAAATTCGAGGGTTGGAGATAGGCGAGTTCTGTCAAGGTGAATCGATAGAGCGTCTAAAATCGATGCAGTGTGATTTTTTGACGATTTTTCCGAAGAAAATTCATGCTGAATCGACATATTTACGAAGATGAAAATGACGTCCAGCCTTAAAGTAAAACCTATACCTTTCTTTAGTAAGAAAGGCAAAATATCGAAAAAAAATTGGCATAAGAGGGTTAAAACGATGCTGAAAAGAACTACTGAGCTCCCTCTACGAAATCGGTCTTTTTTTCAATTTTAATTTTTGTATTTTTTAACCCGACTGAAACTTTTTTGGTGCCTTCGGTATGCCCAAAGAAGCCATTTTGCATCATTAGTTTGTCCATATAATTTTCCAGACAAATTTGGCAGTTGGCCATACAAAAATGATGTATGAAAATTCAAAAATCTGTATCTTTTGAAAAATTATTTGATCGATTTGGTTTCTTCGGCAAAGTTGTTGGTATGGATACGGACTACACTGGAAAGTATTATACACGGTAAAACAAATTTGGTGATTTTTTATTTAACTTTTTGTCACTAATACTTGATTTGCAAAAAACAAACACTATTTTTTCTATTTTTTTACATGTTTTAGAGGACATTAAATGCCAACTTTTCAGAAATTTCCAGGTTGTGCAAAAATTCTTTGACCAAGTTATGAATATTTGAATCAACACTGTTTTTTTTTTCAAAAAAATCGAAATACTGGTCGGAAATTTTTTTCAACTTCATTTTTCGATTTCAAATCAAAAAGTACTCTATTGAAACTTTGATAAAGTGCATCGTTTTCAAGTTAAATCCATTTTTAGCTGACTTTTTTGAAAACAGTCGCAGTTTTTAATTTTTTTAAATTCGTGCACATGTTTGCCAACTTTTGAAAAAATATTTTTTGAAAGGCTGAAAAAAATTTCTATTTTATTATTGTTCATTATGCAAAATTGCTTCTTTGGGCATACTGAAGGCACCAAAAAATTTCAGTCGGATTAAAAAATACATAAAAAAACGAATTACCGAAATCTGAGAGAACTGCTCTACTGTTTTTTGGTAGAAGAAAGAAGGCAGTTTTGTCTCTTCCGAAGCACTGGAATAGTTGACATTTCACAGCGAAATTAAAAAAATAAATTACGTTACAAATTGCAAAATGATTACTTTTTCAACACGAGTTTTAGAAGGCTCTGCCGAGATGGATAAATACCTAGTTGTCTGGAAAAACTGGCAATTTGTCAGATCCAATCAGCAATTCCAAAATATGAGATCGATTTGTTGAGTTTCCGATTGGTGCAATTATTACGATTTTTTTTCCAACGGTGCCTATATTCCCCATTTGCCGTCATTAAACTATTTAACTGCCATGCCAACCAGAGTGAAGTCGTCGTACCGCGACTACGGGGCGGAACCAGCAAGGAGCAACTTTTACCATCCGCTCCTTCCGCAACCCGGAACGGCGTTCCAGGTAACGGAATAATTAGCACCCCGGAATCGGGAACGTTGGCACGATCATTAGCCACGGCAGAGTGACAACGACGGGCAGCGCCGTCGGAGTTGGACTGGCACACATTTTTCCACGTGGCCAGCAGCTTCATTAAGGGTGGGTTGTCTCCCACGACGAACAACTCCCGCTGCGGTCAATTTGCGCAAATAACCGCGCGGTGGGGAAAGTTTTTACCGGTTGCATAGTTATGGGAGTTTGCGGATTGGATGCGTGAGACAGGGCCTATTTTAGGGCGTAAAAATTGTGGACTGTTTGTTAAAGTTGGATTCAGGAGTTATTGAAAAACGCTGAACTCCATGAATAAAACCAAGCATCATAATGCAGTTTCCATGGAGAAACCACAAAATTAAGTCGGTTGTATTACTGCAATCACAATTTTGCATCCATCTGGGAAAAAACTCACTTCGGCATGGGCCGGGAAAAATCCCTGCCATGAAACCGTGGCGGCGTTGGTAAATTGATGAAAATTTGTTTACGAGTTGTTATCCTTCAATTTTTTAATGCCATCAGGAAAAAAAAAAGAGGGGGAAGCTGTGTGCGAAAACTGTAAAATGGTGTGCTTTTACTATCGCCTTAATTTAGACTATCTAGCAAGTAAGAAAAATAGGCCCGGAGTTATGCAACCATAAATAGATATTACATTGAAAATATTACCAAAAGAGTACAATTCAACAGTAAAATCATGTTTCCACCAGAGTGTATCCCGGGGGCTTGTCGTCCTTGTCGAGTGCTTTCTCGAGGACCAGGCTTGCTTGCACAGACCATGTAATTCGTTGCATCCCACGGCGTTGTTGAGTTTGAGGTACATTTTATTACATGCATGCAATTATTAATATTTGCTTCTGCTGCTGCTTTCAAAAATAGCTCATATCAGTAAGAGAAATTCTAACGAGAAGATTAAAATTTCAGCCCAGCAGTTACTTACGACTCTTGGGTATTTCGAGAGGAAGCTTTTTCTTTGAATTGTAATGATTGGAAAAGTACCGCACCCTTGACGATTGGTCCGTGACGTGATCTTAACCGATGAATATTGATGCACATTAAACACGGTGGAAGGCAAAAGCCCCCAAACTTGTGCCGAATCGAGTCTTGACCCCGGAAAATCCCATGACAGTATTTTGTATCCTTTTTTTCTCGATATTTGGAGGGTCGGCAGCGTTTCGGCTCTCTTTTCTAGATTTTTTTTTAAAGATAAGGCAGTTATAGGCAGTTGGATTTTTTTTTTTTTCAAAAATGTACTTTTAGCAATTGATAAAAACTTCATGAAGGAAAAGCAACCCTGCATAAAAATACTTTTGAAGACACAGTTTTTAATTTAAGAGTGTTTGTTGAGAAACAGCCTTTGTATATTTAATATTTTTTGAAAATAAAATTCTTTTTTTTTGCAAAACCGGGAATTATCGATTACCGGGATTTTTTTTTATTATTTTGTCCCGGGAATTCCCAAAATTTGGAAGTTTTGGAAGTGGAAATAAATGAGCAATTGAATACTTAGTAATCGATAAGTATTTTAAAGCATTAATATTTGTAAGCGTCATATATCAGCTTTAATTTGACTCATAAGAGACAAATTGTTAACATTTTAGTTCGCAGATCGGATAGATATTTACAGATTTATAAATAATAAAATGGTATTATAATTACTAATATTTATTAATTAAATCTAAAAAAAACATATTCATTGATTTTCCGAAAACACCGGCACCTGGAGCAAATCAGAACAAAAATAATGAATTAAGACAGCTGTTAAAGCCAATGTTAAAACAGGAACGGAATAAAACAATTAGTATACTGATTTCCAAATTCCATTGATTATGCAATGTTTTATGTAAAACATAAGATTCTCAACTTATCAAACATTTTACATTTAGTGGTATAATTTTATTTGTTTTCGTTTCTTGTTTTTTTATATAGACTGTTTCAAAGAAACTTGTTAAGCTGTTGTGTTGATTTTATATGAAAAATGATTATAAAACCGTTTAATTCTTATTAAACATATGGGTAATTCTCTACTAACTCACACGAAATCGGGAAAAGTTGCCCCGACCCCTCTTCGATTTGCGTGAAACTTTGTCTTAAGGGGTAACTTTTGTCCCTGATTACGAATCCGAGGTTCGTTTTTTGATATCTCGTGACGGAGGAGCGGTACGACCCCTTCCATTTTTGAACATGCGAAAAAAGAGGTGTTTTTCAAAAAATTGCAGCCTGAAACGGTGATCAGATAGAAATTTGGTGTCAAAGGGACTTTTATGTAAAATGAGACGCCCGATTTGATGGCGTACTCAGAATTCCGAATAAACGTATTTTTCATCGAAAAAAACACTAAAAAAGTTTTAAAAATTCTCCCATTTTCCGTTACTCGACTGTAAAATTTTTTGGAACATGTGATTTTATGTGAAATTTATTGTACTTTTCGAATCTACATTGACCCAGAAGGGTCATTTTTTCATTAAGAACAAAAAATTTCATTTTAAAATTTCGTGTTTTTTCTAACATTGCAGGGTTATTTTTTAGAGTGTAATAATGTTCTACATAGTTGTAGAGCAGACAATTACAAAAATTTTGATATATAGACATAAGGGGTTTGCTTATAAACATCACGAGTTATCGTGATTTTACGAAAAAAAGTTTTGAAAAAGTTGGTCGTCATCGATCATGGCCGTTCATGGTCACCCGCGACAGACACGAACGACGAAACAAAGAGAAACGCAAAAAGTAACTTTTTCAAAACTTTTTTTTCGTAAAATCGCGATAACTCGTGATGTTTATAAGCAAACCCCTTATGTCTATATATCAAAATTTTTGTAATTGTCTGCTCTACAACTTTGTAGAACATCGTTACTCTCTTAAAAATAATCCTGCAAAGTTAGAAAAAACACGATATTTTAAAATGAAAAATGTTTTTCTAAATGAAAAAATGACCCTTCTGGGTCAATATAGCTTCGAAAAGTACATTAAATTTCCCATAAAATGACATGTTCCAAAAATTTTTACAGTCGAGTAACGGAAAATGGGAGAATTTTTAAAACGTTTTTAGTGTTTTTTTCGATGAAAAATACGTTTTTTCGGAATTCTGAGTACGCCAACAAATCGGGCGTCTAATTTTACATAAAAGTTCCTTTGACACCAAATTTCTATCTCATCACCGTTTCAGGCTGCAAATTATTGAAAACACCTCTTTTTTCGCATGTTCAAAAATTGAGATATCAAAAAACGGACCTCGGATTCGTGATCAGGGACAAAAGTTACCTCTTAGGACAAAGTTTCACGCAAATCGAAGAGGGGCCAGGGCAACTTTTCCCGATTTCGTGTGAGTTGGTAGAGAATTACCCATTTTTTTTTTAATATTTTGTCCCGGGAATTTCCAAAATAGAAAAAAAAAACAATTTTGGTCTGGAAATTCTGTTGGAAGTGGAAATAAATGAACAGTTGAATACTTAGTAATCGATAAGAATTTTATAGCATTAATATTTGTAAGTGTCATATATCTGCTTTAATTTGACTTATAAGAGAAAAAATGTTAACATTCTAGTTCGCAGATCTGACAGATATTTACAGATTTAAAAATAATAAGCATGGTATTATATTAACTGATAATTATTAATTTAATCTTTAAAAAATAACATATTTATTTATTTTCATAAAACACCGGCATCTGGAGCAAATCTGGACAAAAAAATTGAATTAAGACAGCAGTTGAAGCCAATTTTTTAGCATAATGTTTTGATTTTTGGATTGATTTCGTATAAAACAGGAACAGAATAAAACAACTAGTATACCGATTTTTAAATTCCATTGATTATGCAATGTTTTATGTAAACCATAAGATTCTCAACTAGTCAAACATTTGACATTTACTGATATTATTTTATTTGTTTTCGTTTCTTGTTTTTTTAGACAGTTTCAAAGAAACTTGTTAAGCTGTTGTGTTGATTTTATATGAAAAATAATTATAAAATTGTTTAATTCTTATTTAACATACTTAATTTTTAACACACTGAAATAAAAATTGTGGTTCATTTTAAAACCAAAGCACAACAGAGAACAAAAATATATATATTTATCATGTATTTACAGCTATTTAAAAACTGCTGTCCTTGTTTAGATTAAAGCGTAGATTATCACCAATTAACAGTAAATTATATAATTATAAGCTCGAAAAGCAGAACAAATAAAATGAAAACATACATTTTACGAATGTTTAAAAAAAATCCCGGTTCCCCAGAATTCCCGGGATTCTAAAATAGTAGTTTATGCAACAAGTTGCAAAAAGAGGATTTTTTCAGCACGAGCCGTACATTTATCCAACGAGGTTCACCGAGTTGGATAAATACGACGAGTGCTGAAAATATCAAGTTTTGCAACGAGTTCCATACAACATTTTTTGCAATTTCGAAAAACAGAACTTTTCAGCATTTATTTTGAAAAGTGTTGCTATTCGATTCTGTTATTTTTGGTACAGAAAAGTAGGCTATTTCGTCGTTCAAGAATTACAGGAAAAGTAAGTAGTTTCACGACGGAATTGCAAAAAAAAAATTTCCCTTTCCCGGGAAATTCAAAACTCTGGAAAATGGGACTTCATAGGTGAAGTTGAACGTATCTATGTTGATTATTCAGAAAAATGCATACGGAATTTTTCAAGCCGATTTTTAAAGTAACTTTTATAAAAAAAATCGGCAAAATTTTATTTATTTTTAACAATTATTAAATTTTCCAAAATCTGTTTTTTTTTCAATCTTTGATTTTTTTTTGAAATGTCTCACGGGACAAAAACCGCAACTTTTGAACCATTATAAAGTTTAATCATAAATTTTTTCACCAAGCTTTAAATTTTGATAATGTGTTTTTATTTTTTTTGAAAAAATAGAAATTTTCGTTTTAAGTTTTAACGTTCAAATTAAATTTTCAATCCAGAAGTACCATACAGAAAATTTGATTAGGTGCACTTTTTTCGTGATTTAATCACTTATAGCCAAATTTAACTACAAAATCACGTTTTTGGATTTTTTGAAATAGTGCCCATGATTGTCCATTCCTGAAATTATTTTTTTTTTCGAAAAGTTCAAAAAAATTCTTATAAAATTGCCTAAGAGCATTAAAATATTGACCTCTGGATGCTAAAAGACATTATAGAAAAAAATATATTTTTTTGTCTCATACAAACATTCTTATTTTTTTTTGGAAAAAAGCGTATGCCGACTAATGAAACATTTGGGAAATTTTATGATCTTTTCGACAAACAAACATTGAAAATTGTAATCAAGACTTTTCTAATAGGGTATATGGCCCTATTTTGGACCTACTATGCAAAGCGTCAAAATATTTCGCATAGTTCTCAGGAACGGTCTAACTAATTTGGCTCGTTTCAGGATTGTTTTGTGCCTTAATTTATGCTTAACAAAGTGTACTATTGAAAATTTAAAATAATTTAACCATTCCATTGTAATAAGCATTTCAAGTAAAACATTTTTTGGATGCTTTTTGGACTTATTGAATGTATTTTGGAAACATCGCTGAACCTATTTTGGACCCACACTCTGATTGGTTGAAATTTGGACAACTCGAATAGCGGCGTGCGGCGGCAACACGCACATTTACAAAAACTCGGTTTGATAAACCAAAGGGCCTATCCACGATTATTATTTGGAAAATGTTTATTTCAGAAATTAAACAATTATGATGAAACAATGGATTTGAATTTGAAAACGTGTTTTAATCATATTGAATGGAAACTCACGCATCTTTAGAATGTCTCTGTCCTATTTACAATTTGCATATTCTTACGACCTAATTGTTCAAGCATTAGAACATAAAAGACAACCCGTTGTTACTCGCAATAAAAACACCTTATCTTAAAATTAAATGAATGACACAGATACATAACAAGTTACAATGAAAAAAGGTTCTTAATTTTACGCAGAGCTTATGTTCAAATATTATTAAACAATCAAGAAATTTTAAAGAGAATTATAGCTTGTAAATCGGTGTGAAACTTTCTCATCTGTCATGTTAAACTTTATAGTTGCTTGACAAAAAGTTTAACTACATGTTGCACTTTAAAAACAATGTAATATTTGAAAAAAATCTTTGTTTGAATACCAGGGTGCCTTTGATAGTCATAGTTTGTCTTGTTGAATGCAGATTTGAGGTTTTCAAACATTATTTTTACTTTGAACTTACCATCACTTAGGTTGCTGATATAATTTTTAAGAAAATCATTTATGTCAATACTTAGTTAATTATGTTTATAAGCTTTTCAATATAATACATATAAATTTTAGGTAATATTGTTAAAAATTCAGAACTTTGCCTGAAATTCGTTGAAACTAGTTTTGTTTATTAAATTATGGATTTATATTACATGTATAACTGAATTTAAAGAATGAATCAAAAGTTTTCACATTTTATATGAAATTTGTTTTACTGGAAATGCCTTTAAACTATGAGATTTTTTTAAATTATGTTTCAAAAACAAACAATATTTAATAATATTTATATTACTTATTTTACCTTTTCCTGGTAGAAGATTGTCCGAAGAATCCGAAAATGCATTCCGTTTTACGATTCAAAATCATGTTCATTGAAAAAATCATGACACGTTAAGAAGATGAAAATAATGCTATTTATCAACATTTTCTTAGTTATAGTTAACTGACTTATAAACTCTTCAAAATTTCATGAAAAGTTCTTTATGAGGTACTTTGAGCACTTCTCTACCACGGTCAGTATGATTCCATACCATTCCGTACGTATTCAATTTTTACTCTTCATTTTGCGGAAAAATATCAAACCTATCAAAGTCATAACCAGGGTGTCTCAAATCATAAAATTCATAATGTTGAAATCGCATTAACCTCTTATGCTTATTTTTTTTCGAAGATTTTTGTTTTTCTAGCTGGTTTAATTGTGTTTCTAACATGATTGACACGGTAAAATTTAAAAGTGTAATTTATTATAAACCAACGCTGCCAATTGTGAAACAAAAGTTATACCTATATTTTTAAAAATAATATATAGATAAATATGCAAAAATCAGATAAAACTTACAAAACATATATTTTCCATATGTATATTTCTCTGATTAGTTTGCAATACGTCTTAAAAGCCATCACGATCTCCGACACATATTTGATTTTTTTTTTCTGAACCAAACCAAATTTTGTTTGTTTTCCAGTAAAGAGCATTTAAAAGACGTGCAGATGATAATTCAAAGCATTTTTTATTTATAATTCGTAAATTGATCGAGAACAAATCGAAAAATTGATTTGTTTACAACTAGCACTTAGGATCTTTTTTAAACTAACTCAAGATTTTTTCAAATTTAGTTCATACGACTTTTTCAAAAACCACTCGTAAGCGATGTTGACAGCTCCTGTCACGGTGACAGCTGATGATTTAATGAACTAGACCCTTTAGGTTTTTCAATCGTTTCCCCTTCAATTCCAACATGGTAGCCAGTTTGCATTTTTTGAAGCAAAAATTAAAAAATATATGCGGCTAAATTGGTGATAATGATGTTAAGACAAAAATAAATCAACATCAGTTTAAATTTTGGGATACTTTGCAATCGGTCCTAACAATCATCTAAATCTCTAGCATCAATTTGCATTTTTATCGTTTAAAAACATATTTTCATTGTTTCTGTTAGTCATTTGCTTTTTAAAGCTTAGATTTCATTCAAATAATTACAGTAAAGAAATTCAATTCAAAATATTAAATTAAAAAATTTCAATCAATTTCATTGAAATATCGAAATAAATTGATAAACAAAACTGGCAACACCTCGTTATGCATGTGTTGGTGATAGCCTTGAACCGACGGCAAAGTAGCTCCAAAAACTGATCCAACGCGGATGATTTGAAAAAATATTTTGAAATGAGTTTTTTTCGATGATAGAATAGTTATTTCAATGGTTTAGTGACGGAAAACCAGAAGGAATTAAATAAACAACAGTTACGTTGCCGGACGAAATTGCTTGGTGTCAGTGCAAAACAAAAAAAAACATCAAGGTGTCGCGAGCCAAATCTGATAAGCAACGAGGCCGGAATTTTTGGACCTAATCGATGTGCTAGGAAAATGAAAGGAAGTTCGAATGGCGTTGGAAAAAGTGGCTGAAAAAGCGGAAATAATCAAAAATGTTAACATTTTTGGAAGAGGTAAGATACAAAACTATCCTGCCTACACTTTCTGTTGGTTGGATTCAGTGAATTCGTACTTTAAAAGCCTGAACTACCTCGATTAATAAAAATAGGTCCAAAATAGGTACTAGATCCAAAATAGGGTCATATACCCTAGGCTTTATATTGAATTTTTAACGCTTTTGAAATTTTTAATGTCTTTTTAAGCATTTTTTTTTTTGAAATTTTCTGAGCTATCGTCATTAGGGAGGACATTGGGCCTGGGTGGTGAGCTTGAGTCACACAAAAATGCTGAAATTTACATGACCCAATGTCACCCCTGATGACGGACTCCGGAAAAAATGTGGACATTATTTTAATGAATCGAAAACGGGAATTTTTCAATTAAAATCAAATTTTTAAGTGACAATCTCTTGGAAACGGTGCACTTTGTCAAATAGCACTTTTCGATTGCAAATTTGATTTGAAATTGAAAATTGAATAAAAAAAAATTTAGCTAAATAACTATATTTCCAAGAAAAACATTTTTTTTCAAATATCATTCGAATCATTCGAAAATTTGTGTTCATACTTCTCTATGACTATGAAGTAGTGTTTTTCCGCTAAAATATATCACACCATTTCCAAAGTTATGGTGGTTTTTTTGAGAAAAAAGTTAACTTATGTATCGGAAAAAAACGTGTACCTTTTTTTCTGAATTTCCAAATCTGAAACACCAAATTGATACAGAATTTCTTCAAAACACACAGATTTTCGTATCATTTTCATGATCAAGTATATTAAATATCAAGGCGCCGTACTTTTTGGAGAATAGAATTGATAACAAAACAAAAATGTAAGTCCCCAATGCAAAAAATACATCTATTGACCTCCATGAAAACTTCGTCCTTGGAACTGATTATGAAGTAAAAGTGAGAATCCAGCTTGGTCACGTACCAATCGTGAAAACCACAACTTGAGACCGACAAAAATCCCCCTCAGTATCAATGGCGCAATTCGCCTCATTTCGTCGCCACTAAAAAGCTATTCCGAAGAACGTCAACAGCGCTGGAAAGAAGAAGGTAAAAACCCGCAAAACTGCAGTCGAGTGCCGCCATCTGACCGTCCGATCACGAACTCACCCGAGTGCTGTAATAATTTCTCATAATTTCTATTTCAATCACGTTCTTTTTTTTTTCGCTCTCCGCAACTATGTCACTAGGAGGTGGTTGGTGGTGACACACGTGGCAGTTCACGTGCACACACCGCACCCATCAGATATGTGGTGGAGCTTTTCGGAGAAGCTTTTTCATTTTGTGCGCACTCGGGTGGTGTGTAACGTGACGAGTTTCAATAGTTCCAGGAATTAGCTGGGTTCTTACCTGGGACTTTGCATCGCTGTATGGCTGCAGTGATGTAAGTGAGCAATTGCCACGGGAAAAAAATGCTCAACGAACTAGTCTTTGCGTGAATGTTGTGATTTTCCGTTGGAAATTTATCATTTTTCACTGATTTGAGAAATTAAATGGACATTTGCGGCCTATCCCAGTATATGTTTTCAAATAATTCTAGAAACAAGCCTTAACGGTTCATCAATGTCACCATGGTTGAAGGATTCAGAACATTGAAACAAATTTTAAACGACCTTTTTTTCCAAATTTTGAGTTCTCACAAAAAATATTTCAAAATTTGAAACGAAAAAAAAAATCATTTAATCGAAAAAGATTGAAAACCGCAGATTTAATGGAAAAAAACTGTCATGTTATAAACGTTAAATTGGAAAAAAAGTATAAGTATCTTAATAATGAATCAAAGGTTTTGAAGAAGAGCAATTCCAGCTCAAATCGGGAATTTTTCTGGTACTTTTGTAACCGACCCTTTCTGATTTCAATGAAACTTTTTAAACATTTTATCCTAGGCCTATATAAGCCATTTTTGTGTATATGGAGCCAATTGTACTCAAAAATGACATTTGAGACGGGCGTAAGTTGTTGAAAAAAAATGTATTTTGTAATTTAAAAATTACTGTATCTCGAAGCCATTGCATCGTATCAAAAAGTGGTCAAAGACAAACATATAGGAAATTTGATTCGTTTCCTGAAAAAAAAATACACTGAAAGAAAAATACACGCCAATTTTCGGAGAATTTTCAATTTTTAAGTTTACAAATTAAATTTTAGTGTAATGTCACGATTTTTTTTTCGTTCAAAATTTTTGAAGAAATAGCCTAAGATGTGAAAAAAGATTCACAAAAAATGCAGGATGGTTTGTCCCTCTTATAAAAATACAAAAATCATTGACTAAAACTGTTTTTTGAAAAGTGGTCTAAACGTCAAAATTTTCAAAAACCGACAGTGAGAATCGATTCCTCAGACAATTTTACATAAAAGTCTCCATATTGACCATTGTCCTATTTCGAATCCTTATGAAGATACAGCGGATTTAAAAATAAAGTCTCGTAAATATTTTTACTGGAAAGCTCGTCCAATTTCCCGTAAATTTGCTTTGACAGCGTTTCAATTGGATGTGTGGGCTTACAGATATAAGCTTTATTACGTTACTCATAACTGAAAATTGAATATTTTTTTCAGTGTGGTAAAAACCTGGATAATGAACAAGCTTATGTAAATAATAAAACGAGTCAAGTTGAAAAGCTGTCAGAGGAAAACTTATGGGAAATTTAACGAGCTTTCCAGTAAAAATATTTACGAGACTCAGCTCCCTCCGTGTACGCACGAGAGCATGCAGCTAGTGCTCAGTGCTCCATCGTTTTTTCGCCGTAATTGATTGTGGTTACCCGCGAGTTTGCTTCTCCAGCATGCCAAAGGCCGGCCGTGGCCGTGGCAGTTCGAGTGCGGCCTCGAAAAACCCGCGAAGTTCGTCTACCGGCCGTGTGCAAAAAGGTAAACAAACCAACGCCGTGTCGGCCGCCATCGCGCAGGGGAGCGTCAGCGCTGAAGGCATCGACAAAAAGTTACTACATCCTGGATATGTCCCAAGATCACCAGTGCGAACCCGTTCCGGTACTTCCGGTGCCACGACCAGTGGCACATCAACATCCGCCAACATCCCCATCAGGAACGAGTTCCTGATGCTGAGCGACGAGGAAGAAAATAACAACTCTGACGGTAGCAGCACTACCGACGACGACGATGATGGTCGTGCACGGAAAAAAGTGCCGACGTCAAAAAAGAACAATTCTCCAACGGAACGTAGACCACCTCCAATTTTTGTTTTGGACACGTTAGCGGACGATGTTGACGAGTTGCTGGAAGGCCTCGGATATTGTCTGAAAATCGGTAAGTCGGCAGTGCAAGTGATCACACTGACCAAAAAGAATTTCGACCTGGTGTTTGAAGAATTGAAGCGTAGCAACTTCAACTTCTACACATTCAACCCCGAGAAGCCCCTGTTAAGGTCGTCTTGCAGGGTTATCAAGACCGTCCGATCTCCGACCTGAAGGGTCACCTTTCGGACGCCGGAATAAAACCGCGGGAGATTAAAGTGCTCTCGCGCAAGACAACGGTGACAGGTACACACACACTGTACCTGTTGTACTTCGACCGCGGCACCGTCAAGATCCAAGACCTGCGGCGGACTAAAACGTTGGACGGTTTTGGGTAAACTGGCGGTTTAACACCAAGAACCCGACGGACGTAGCGCAATGCCACCGTTGCCAGAAATTCGGCCACGGCTCGCGGAACTGCAACCTCCGGCCCCGCTGCGTGAAGTGCGGTGAGTCACACCTCTCGGAGGCTTGCGCACTGCCACTGCCACGAAAGGCGGACTTGGGGGAAAACGCAGAACAAACTACGCCGCGCGTAAAGTGCGCGAACTGTGACGGCAACCATACCGGCAATTACCGTGGATGCGTCGCGCGCAAGGCCTACCTCGAGGAGCAGGAAAAGAGGAAGAACAAAGCGTCCCACCCTCCTCAGCGAAGTACGAACACAGCCGTTCCTGCAGCTGGACAGCGTACGGTTCCTGCGGAAAACTCAGCGTTACCTCCTGGTTGGGGGCGTTCGTTCGCCAGCGTGGTCGCTGCCGGTAGCGGCAGTATGGCCCAGCAAGAAGTCACCGGGGAAGATCTCTTCACCCTGCCGGAGTTCTTTGCTCTCGCGGGGGAGATGATGACGCGGTTTCGGAGCTGCCGCAACAAGGCAGAACAATTCCTGGCCCTTGCGGAACTGATGATCAAACACATCTACAAAGGATAAATGACCTGTGATATAGATATAAGCTTTCTCTTCCTCTATCCCCTTTCCTTTGCAATTTCTGTAAGTTTTTTTTATAGTTTTTTCTTACTCTTGCTAGTGCCTTAGTTAAAGAAATAATTGTTCCTAAATGGATTATGATGCAACACACAGCTGTAAGGAACTCCAAAACTCTGTTATGCACTTCAAAATAACTCATTGTATCTTGATTATTCACCAATAAAACCGAATTGAATTGAAAATTTACGAGACTGAAAAATTAAGTCTGTCATACAAAAATCACCAAAAACTACCAAACATCCAATTTTTTTCAACATTTTTATTTTTAATCCACTGTATTATCACAAGGATTCGACATAGAACAATGGTCAATATGGAGACTTTTATGTAAAATTGTCTGAGGAATCGATTCTCACTATCGGTTTTTGAATTTTGACGTCTAGACCACTTTTCAAAAAACAGTTTTAGTCAATGATTTTTGTATTTGTTTCGAAGAGACATATCATCCTGCATTTTTGAGAGTCTTTTTTTTACATTTTAGGCTATTTTTAACAAAAAAATTGAACGAAAAAAAATCGTGACATCACCTAAAAAATTTTACTTTTAAACTTAAAAATTGAAAATTCTCCTCAAATTGGCGTGTATTTTTCTTTCAGTGTATTTTTTTTTTCAGAAAGCCCATCAAATTTGCTACTAGTTTGTCTTTGACCACCAACTTCGAGATACAATAATTTTGAAAACACAAAATACAAAAATATTAAAATACCTTACGCCCTCCTCAAATGTTATTTTCGAGTACTATTGGCTCCATATACACAAAAATGGCTTATAAAGGCCTAGGATAACATGTCTAAAAAGTTTTATTAAAATCGGAGAGGGTCGGATACAAAAGTACCAGAAAAATTCCCGATTTGAGCTGGAATTGCTTAGAAGCATTTATTACTTGCCAGTCTGCCAATTATAATTATAAATAAAAAAAAAAGTACTGCAAATCAAGAGAAGGACTGAAAGTATTTATTTTATCTTGAAGTTCAAAATTGTGCTTGTTTATTTTTAGTTTGCAATTAGAAAAAAATCAAAAAAGTTTCAAGTTCATACATTTAAAATCAATCCTATAAATTTTGAGATATCGTGAGTTGAAAAATTAGGACAAATATTCCTCAATTTTATCTTCAAAAGAAAATTTAGAGTTACTTGCCATGGATTGAATATTTTCAAGAAAAAAGTGTTTTTTAATGCATTAAATTCCAGTACAGTTGTTTTGCAGTCATTGGTTTTCTTAAAACTAAGTGTTGACAAAAAATATATTTTTTCGCAAAATAAAAACTTGTACAAGCTGATTTTACAATTAATCGCACAAAAAATAATAAACTTCACATGGTTTCTAGGTTATTAGAAGTCAAATTCCATTGAATATTTATAGATTATTTTTAAATATAACTTGATCTATGATTTTTTGAGTCAAACATAAACTCATATTGAATATTTATCAAATATAAATGTAAACGGTCTAAAAAAGAAAGAAAAATCGAAATAAAAAAAACTTGGTCATTTTGATTCTGCATTTAACAATGGACTTTGAAAGTTTGTTTGACAATATTCTAGTTTTTTTTTGTTCTACAAAAATCTTTTCCTTTCCAAAAATCAATATTTTGTATCAGATATTTCGGGAATCCAACTTCTAGTGATTAAAAGATAACTTTAAAAAATCAGGATTTTTTCCCAGGCAAAGTTTCATCTAAAATAAAATCTTTTGAAAATATCATCAGCTTTCAGCAAAAAATCCAGATGAATAGTGAAATTTTTCACGCTGATTTTAATATCAGCTTCTCAATATTAGCACCTTCTTCCAGTGGACTGAAGTGGTTTTTTGCCTTCCTCACCTCCTCACCTGCTATACATTTTTAAAAAGGTATTTAAAAGACCTTTCCAACGAGCCCAAAAGGTTGAAGATCTGACAATCCTATCAAAAGTTATAAGCACTTAAGTGTTATTTATACACTTTTTTAGTCCGGATCTCAGATATTTTGATAAAAATATGTCTTATTTATACTCTTTTTTGAGGCTCTGTAGTGTATTAACTTAATGAATGTAAGGAAGGCACCACCCACCTGAAGGTGGATTAAGCAACGTTTTTTTCCTTAGATTTGAGGAATTGTTTGAAAAAATCTATGAATAAAGATAATCTCAATGAACGGATTGATTTAAAAATGCTGAAATTGTATTCGAATCGTTGATAATCAAAATATTTATCAATAACTAGTTTGTAAAATGACGTAGGGATAAATTTTTAAATTATTTTAGCTGATTGCTTTTCTATTATTGGTAAATCATGAAAGCTACAGTAGCTTTCTGATTTTCTCATCTATTTTTTCTTTCATTTAATGACATTCACTTTGAAAAATATTTCAAGCAGATTTTTGAAGATTTAATCAATTGCACATTTTTATTTAGCAGTGCACAGTGGTCCAAATTGTAAAATTAAATGAAAAATTTTCCGAAAAATTGTGAAAAAAAAAATCAGAAGAGCTGTTGCAAATAGAAAAGGCAGCTTTGGGTTTGGTTCAAAAATATGATTGGAAATCTAACTGTTCAGAAATATTTGTGGGAATTTTGTTGTGTTCCGGTCGAAAACACCAAAATTTTATTTGCAATCTTCGCCTTCTATGACCTAATTTAAAGAAAGCATCTGAGCAAACCTCAAAAACAATTATTTTGAGCGCAGAAATTCAGGGTTCGCCGATGATGTTTGAGGCACTTTTAGAACTAATAAAATCGTACATTTTTTTTGTCAAGTTAATTCGGACTTAAGGGTAAAAAATTACAACAATTTTAAGGTAAAAAAATGTGAATTTAAAAATCGAATATCTCGAAAAAGGCGCAGGCCAAATTATAAGCGCCAAATTGCATTCGAAAGAGGAAATCTAGCACTTTAATCCTAAGGGTATTTTTCTTTTAACTTGAGATTTCTTCGTTTGAAAATATT
Source organism: Culex quinquefasciatus (assembly GCF_015732765.1). Classification (NCBI taxonomy): domain Eukaryota; kingdom Metazoa; phylum Arthropoda; class Insecta; order Diptera; family Culicidae; genus Culex; species Culex quinquefasciatus. Next base: position 167,567,482 of record NC_051863.1, read on the forward strand.
TGATTTTCAAGGGAAATGTGTATGCGACCAGCCTAACGAAATTCTTCCCGGTGAGTCTGAATCTGCCCTCTGAATTGAGCCAGAGTTTCAAAAAATCGATTTTTGGTCATATTTTGGGTTTTATGATAGTTTTACAAAGTGAACCACCCTTATTTAGAACCTAGCCAAAAGTTGCCCTTTTCCATTTGCAACAACTCTTCTGGAGACATCAAAGTTCGAAAACTTCACAATTTTTCGGAAAATCAATTTTTCGCTTAATTTTTTCGATCTGGGTCATTGTGCAATGGGGTCATTGGATAAATGCAATAGTGAATAAAATTCAAAAAAATAAAAAAAAGAGTAAATGTTAAAATAACAAGCCGTAATTTCAACATTTTCATGGAAAAAGTGTTTCGAAATGCATTTTATACTTGTACAGTTGTTTTGCAATCATTAGTTTTGAAAAAATGTAAAATTTGACGAAAACAAAAATTGTAGCGAAAAAAAGTTTTTGCGATGATAAACATCGAAAATTTCAAAGATATTTAAATCAACCCAAACATTCTAAACAAGATTCTTAACGCAGGGGAATGTATTTAAAATTGATTTCAGCTGATTGCACTTAAATTTCAATTTAAAAATAATGATGCACAGCATTGTTTAAAATTCTTTATACAGAATTTTGGTGGATTGGACCCTATATATATGGAGAAAGATTTTGATTTACAATAAATTCATTTTTTTTTGTAATAGATAATTTAAAAAAAACTTATTTTTCTCTCGCTCAATATTTACAATTTTCAAAAAAAATAATTACTTCAAACAATCAATAAATACTTGAACAGTTCCTTAATTAGTTAATTCTTACTGCTGTACTTACTTAATTACTGTAATTACCATTTATTACAAAATAATTAGTGAATTGCCGAATTACCAGCTTAAAATCAAAGTAAATGAAAATTACTTGTGAGTCTGAGATTTTGCTGGAAACCCTTGTAATGAATGCCATTTATTTGTCCATTATAAAAAAAATTGCACAATTTTCCGTTACAATTCAGGTGAATCGTCCAATTTAATATGTCTAGCGGGGGGAAACTCTTTTGCACGCCGTTCCAAAACCAGCAGATATTACAAAATCCTTTCCGCCGAGTGCTCGGATGTACGTCGGTGTGAACGAATCTGTTCGTGCGATATGCTAATGTTGTTCACACACACACACACACACACACACACACACACACACACACACACACACACACACACACACACACACACACACACACACACACACACACACACACACACACACACACACACACACACACACACACACACACACACACACACACACACACACACACACACACACACACACACACACACACACACACACACACACACACACACACACACACACACACACACACACACATACAGAGCAGAGTAAAGTAGCTTTCATTAAAATCGCACAGCTTTTCCCGTTTCAGTGGATCTTTGGGCCAAATCTCCCCCTTCCTAAAGTTGGTGCGGCGGATGGCTTAAAACGTCAAGTTTGTGCTCTTTGGTCGAGTGGTGCGAGCCAGACAGATTCTAAACATTGTAAGTAAGTCATTTTAGTTCATGATTTATTGAGCCTTTTCATGCAATTTAAATGAGTTTTTTTTGTTCAAAATAAATGATGTTTTATTATTAATAGCCTTACATTACATAAAATTTAAAATCCAAAAAAAAAGTTATCAATTTTCAGAATCAATTATATCTAGTTTTAAATGAATTCATGAGTAACATTTTACAACATTCATTTGGAGCAGTATTTGTTAGACTGTAAATTTATTGTTTCCTTTGATCCCACAAATTCCAGGAATCTTCTCTGATCTTCTCATCTGACAAAATTTCATCCACGGTAATAAAATATCTTCCCCTTAAAACGTCACAGAAAAATATCAAAACACGTGATGCATTCCCACGCAGCAAAGCTTCAAAAGTCACACCAAATCCACTTCAAACCGACCGACAACCGACAACCGACGACGCCAGACTTCAGCTTGGCAAACCAAGCGCAACATATTCCCCCGAGATTCTCCGCACTTCCCAACGGGTTCGGTCTAAATATGCATCCTGGTGCATGGAGCTGCAGCTCTAGCTACACACAGGTGGAACACCCCGACCGCAGACCACGTGGTCCCTGGCCGCGACTTGGTGAACCTCCACGTGGCACCCGAGCCGAAGGTGGTCGTCAACAAAATGTTCCTCCAGTGCACAGCAAGTCATCGCGGGGAAGTGGCCCGACTGTGGAGAGGTAGGAATGTTGATACAATATTTGAAAATTTGAGAAAATCGATGTCAATAATTAAGAATCAAGAAACAAGAGTCCAAGTGTCCAAGAGTCCAAGAGTCCAAGAGTTCAAGAGTCAGTCGTCAGTCGTCTGTCGTCTGACGACTGACGACTGTTGACTGTTGACTGTTGACTGTTGACTGTTGACTGTTGACTGTTGACTGTTGACTGTTGACTGTTGACTGTTGACTGTTGACTGTTGACTGTTGACTGTTGACTGTTGACTGTTGACTGTTGACTGTTGACTGTTGACTGTTGACTGTTGACTGTTGACTGTTGACTGTTGACTGTTGACTGTTGACTGTTGACTGTTGACTGTTGACTGTTGACTGTTGACTGTTGACTGTTGACTGTTGACTGTTGACTGTCGTCTGTCGTCTGTTGACTGTCGTCTGTCGTCTGTCGTCTGTCGTCTGTCGTCTGTCGTCTGTCGTCTGTCGTCTGTCGTCTGTCGTCTGTCGTCTGTCGTCTGTCGTCTGTCGTCTGTCGTCTGTCGTCTGTCGTCTGTCGTCTGTCGTCTGTCGTCTGTCGTCTGTCGTCTGTCGTCTGTCGTCTGTCGTCTGTCGTCTGTCGTCTGTCGTCTGTCGTCTGTCGTCTGTCGTCTGTCGTCTGTCGTCTGTCGTCTGTCGTCTGTCGTCTGTCGTCTGTCGTCTGTCGTCTGTCGTCTGTCGTCTGTCGTCTGTCGTCTGTCGTCTGTCGTCTGTCGTCTGTCGTCTGTCGTCTGTCATTAGTCAAAGTCAACAGTCAACAGTCAACAGTCAACAGTCAACAGTCAACAGTCAACAGTCAACAGTCAACAGTCAACAGTCAACAGTCAACAGTCAACAGTCAACAGTCAACAGTCAACAGTCAACAGTCAACAGTCAACAGTCGTCAGTCGTCAGTCGTCAGTCGTCAGTCGTCAGTCGTCAGTCGTCAGTCGTCAGTCGTCAGTCGTCAGTCGTCAGTCGTCAGTCGTCAGTCGTCAGTCGTCAGTCGTCAGTCGTCAGTCGTCAGTCGTCAGTCGTCAGTCGTCAGTCGTCAGTCGTCAGTCGTCAGTCGTCAGTCGTCAGTCGTCAGTCGTCAGTCGTCAGTCGTCAGTCGTCAGTCGTCAGTCGTCAGTCGTCAGTCGTCAGTCGTCAGTCGTCAGTCGTCAGTCGTCAGTCGTCAGTCGTCAGTCGTCAGTCGTCAGTCGTCAGTCGTCAGTCGTCAGTCGTCAGTCGTCAGTCGTCAGTCGAAAGTCAAAAGTCAACATGTATCTGTAACAAATTCGTAGTAAATTTACTTTTCCGACACCTTCATCCGCTCAGGTGTAGATTCTGTGTGGTTGACATCACGCTGGAATGCACTGGAGTGCAGCTGCCGCAGTCACATGCAGTTTTACACCTCCGTAATCGTTGGAGAATAAATATTGCTGCATTTGCTGCTATTCCAAGCTTGAAGAAGCCAACGGTGAACGAAATGTGCAGCTTGAAGAGATTCAATCTGATGCACTTTCAATGTAAGCTTAAAGAGATGCTGGAAGGTGTTATTCCAAGCTTAATTGCTACATTCAAGACAAATTGTTCCAACTTTTGCTCAAGCTTTAAGCTCAAAGTATCAGTTCCTTCAAACTTTTGATTTAAATCTTCGAAAATATGTTCACCCAAGGGCAAAGTGCCATCATCAGCTGGCTTACTTCTAACTTTCCCCAAAATTACCAAAATATCTTATTATTTCGTTCCTTCGACTCAAATCTCCGTGGCCCAAAAGTCATTTGTGTCCATGTCCCTCCCCTGAGAAGAAAAGAAGGTGGGCCAACGATACATTCCTTTGTCACTCTGCATTGTCTTGCTTGTTCAAGGAGGGGAGGAAACTTTGGCAAGTTGTTCAAACTTACCGACCGGAAGAAGGTTAACGAAGCTCGCCAAATCACCAAAACTTGCGATTCAACTGTCTCCATCGCTCACCCGGAGCGATATCTGTCTGTCAGCCCGCTTCCCTTCAATCTCTCTCTTTCTTGCTTTTTGAGTAGGTAATTTTTCCTCGCTTTTCCGCTCCACCCAAGTTACTGGGAATTTTGAAGAATCATTACTCTTCATGTTTTGCCTTTCTTGTTTGGGAATGTTTTGTAATGAAATTTCAATCATCAGCAATCCAAAGTTTCCAGTCATCAGTCGTTTGAATCTACAATAGTTTCAGTCATCACCACAACTCAACATTTTTGAAGTTGACGTCAGTAAACGCTTCATTTGGATTTGGACGCCCTGAACACGTTCCAATCGACCGAAGTGAATTTTACCGAATTTCCTGCCAATAACTTAAATTCCATTCTGTTGATTGAAGCATATTCAAGGAGCCCAAATCTATCAAACCTTGACGAAACAAAAGCGTTTACTGACACCAACTTCAAAGAGGTCTTCAGTTCTCCGTTTTGAAAATTCTCAAACTCTCATCTAGATGATTTCGATCCTTCACCAATCCCAGCATAAAGGCACCCCAGCAGTCGAGTGTCAGAGGAGGATCTTAGCACAGATTGTTTGTTAAAGTTCGCATCAACCAGACAACAGGCTCTTTAAAAAGTGCCAACTTTTGGCACCAATCCTCGCAGTATTCCTTCCCTTCTTGGGTAGAAAAAAAAAGTCCTTCGAGCACCCAGACGGGAGGGGGGGGGGGAGAAAATCTAATTGTTAATGTTTGTTGAGCTGTTTGGCAGAGAAAGTGGGGACAAAAATTAAGAAAACCAACTTTGGCATTCAGCACGCAACAACAAAGTCTCTGTATTGGAGGGAGGGGATGAGCAGGACATCAGCAGCAGCCGGTGCCACTGGACCAGTCCGCGGAGATGGGGAAATGTTCTGATAACAGATTTAGAGCTGAGACCGGTGTTTGCCCTCTGTACAGCTCGTTTGGACTGTTGTAGTAGTTCGCTTTAATAAACGATATCCAGCAGTGTCGAAATTGTGCTTTGGGTGTTCAAAGAATCTTTGTGTCAACAAATAAGTGCGAATTGTTTTTTTGAGATTTCTTATCTTGCATTTCACTAGATTTTACATACAAGTCTATTTAAAACATCGCGTAATGATCAAACAAAATTGTTTTGTAAGCACAGTTCAGACTCAATTATCCAAAGTTCTGCATGGTACTTCGAAGAATCGAATCGTGAACTTGGTTAGAACAATAAATTCGAGTTCTATGATCCTATCTTATGCAAACTTGAATAATTGATTAATCAATAAATTAGGAAATGATTTTTTTTTTTCAATATTTCGTAACCGCACGCCATCATGGATTTAAAAAGTCATCGTAGTTTAGGGTTCATACTGCAAATTAACACTCAAAAATAAAACAACGAAACATATTTTTTTGTGATTCGATATTCCCAAGTTTCAATTTTCCGGACGGTATAGAAATGTAGTTTTTTAAATATTATTTTACTTCTTGACCAAAAGTAAACCTGACATGTTGTTGTTGTTGTTTATTTTATTAATGTGACTTTAACCTAGAGAGGTCATTCGTCACTTAAACCTGACATGTGCCATTCAATTTTTGCGTTGACATTTTTCAACAAAAAATCAATTAGAAATGTTAGAAATGGTTATCCTACGCTTATATAAGCCATTCTGTGTAAATGGAGCCAGATCCACTCGATAATGACATTTGAGAAGGGCGTACGTGTTTTCAATATTTTTGTATTTCGTAATTTAAATATCGCTGTATCTCAAAGCCGTTGCATCGTGTAAAAAAGTGGTAAAAAACAAACTTGTAGGAAATTTTACGAGCTTTCTGAAAAAAAAAATACAGTGAATGAAAAAACACGCCCCTTTAATGAGATATTTTGATTTTTAAGTATGAAAATCAAATTTGAAGGTGAGCCAACGATTTTTTTCGTTCAATTTTTTTTTGTGAAAATAGCCTAAGATATTACAAAATGACTCACGAAAAATGCAGGATGGAGCAACTCACCTGAAAAAAAATACAAAAATCATGTACCGAAACTGTTTTTTTTTTTTTTTTTTGAAAAGTGCTCTAAACGTCAAAATTTTCAAAATTCGAATACAGAAATCGATTCTCCAGACAATTGTACATAAAAGACTCCATATTGACCACTGTTCTAAGTCCAATCCTTGTAAAGTTATAGCGGGTTTTAAAATAAAAATGATGAAAAAAAATTTTTTTATTGTTTTTGACATTTTCTATATTACAGACTTGATTTTTCAGTTTCATCAATATTTTTACCGGAAAGCTCGTCCGATTTCCCATCAGATTGTCTCTGTCCACTTTTCGTAATATTTCGTTTTTTGATGATTTAAGCTAATTTATTATCCAGGATACTACCATCTACTAAACGACACTGAAAAAAATATTCTGTTTTCAGTTATAAGTAATGCAAATGGGAAATTGGACGAGCTTTCCGTTAAAAATATTGACGAGACTGAAAAATCAACTCTGTCATGTAGAAATTGTTTAAACCATTAAAAAAAACATTTTTTTCAGCATTTTTATTTTTAAAACCGCTGTAACTTCACATGGATTGGACTTAGGACAATGGTCAATACAGAGACTTTTATATAAGATTGTCTGGAGAATCGATTCCTGTATTTGGATTTTGAAAATTTTGAGGTTTAGAGCACTTTAAAAAAAAAAAAACAGTTCCTGTAAATGATTTTTGTATTTTTTCAGGTGAGTTGCTCCTTTCTGCATTTTTCGTTAGTCTTTTTTTTTGTTTCAGTGTATTTTTTAGAAATCCCGTTTAATTTCTTTTATGTTTGTTTTTGACCACTTGTTGATACTTTGCAACGGCTTCGAGATACAGCGATATTTAAATTACCAAATATTGAAAACACTTACACCGTTCTCAACTGTCATAAGGCATAAGGGGTTTGCTTATAAACATAACGAGTTATCGCGATTTTATGAAAAAAAGTTTTGAAAATGTTGGTCGTCATTGATCATGGCCGTTCTTGGTCACCCGCGACAGACACGGACGACGAAACAAAGGAAGCGTTCTTTTATTACGTAACACAGTAGGGGGGGAGGGGGGGGGGGTCGGAGGCCGTGTTACGCTCCATACAAAATTTAAAATTTGTATGGAAATTTTGTTACGAGGGGGAGAGGGTCTAAAAGTCCGATTTTTCGCGTTACGTAATAATAGAACGCTCCCAAAGAGAAACGCAAAATGTAACTTTTTCAAAACTTTTTATCGTAAAATCGAAATAACTCGTGAAGTTTACTAGCAAACCCCTTATGTGTATGTATCAAAATTTTCGTAATTGTCTGATCTACAACTTTGAAGAACATTGTTACAATCTGAAAAATAACCCCTAGAAAAAACACGAAATTCTAAAACGAAAATTTTTGCTCTGAATGAAAAAATGACCCTTCTGGGTCAATGTAGAGGGGTCGGGACAACTGCTGTGTGAGTTGGCGGAGAATTACCCATATATTAATTTTGAATAGACAGCTGCCAAGTTTGTATGGAAATTTATATGGACAAACTAATGATGCAAAATGGCTTATTTGGCCATACCAAAAAAGTTTCAGGCGGATTGAAAAATTCAAAAAAAAAATGGAATGCCCGAAATCTAATTGTCTTAGATTAGTAATAAATTTTGTTTTTTTTTATTTCAATAAAAAAAGGCGATTTTTTTGGAAATATCTTAAAGTGAAAAAATATGAATTATTTAGACGACAATAAAATAAACTCATTTTCGTTTACAGGCCTTTTCTCAGTTATGCGATCAGGAACAGGAAATTGTTTGCAATTATCTTCTCTTCTTTTAGAAATATAATGTAGGTGCTTTTTTCTATTCTAATTAGAAAGACATGCTTTTCTTATAAATAAAGAGTATTTTTAAATTAAAAAAAAAAACATAATGGAATTGTTGGTTTCCACATTTCAATAATAGTACTTTATGAAACAAGTTGCAAAAAGATGTGTCGTACATTTATCCAACGAGGTATACGGAAAAATACGAGGAGCGCTGAAAAAAACTTGTATTGCATAATTTTTTTTTGCAATTCCGAAAGACGCTATTTGAATGAAATTTTATGTCAAACATCCACGTGTTAAGTTAATTCACCGTTCAAAACTTTAAAAAAAATTCAAAAATTTTACTTTTCAATACTAGTGCTGAAAAGTTCAACTGACAGGAAATAGCAGAAAAGTAAGTAGTTTCACGACGGCATTGCAAAATTAAAATTTGTTATGCTTCCCAGTTGTTGTTTTCAATCATTAGTTTTCAAAAAGAAACAGTTTTCAAGATAATCTAAACATGCAAAATAGTAGTTTATGCAACAAGTTGCAAAAAGAGGATTTTTTCAGCACGAGTCGTACATTTATCCAACGAGGTTCACCGAGTTGGATAAATACGAAGAGTGCTGAAAAAATCAAGTTTTGCAACGAGTTCCATACAACATTTTTTGCAATTTGCAACACACTGAGTGAAATTGTATGTCAAATTTTCATGTATTTTGTCAATAAATCGTTTAAATCAGAAAATGTAAAAAAGTGTTACTTTTCGAAACAAGTGCTGAAAAGTTCAACTTTTCAGCACCCATTTCAGTGCTGAAAAGTAGAACTTTTTAGCATTTATTTTGAAAAGTGTTGCTATTCGATTCTGTTATTTTTGGTACAGAAAAGTAGGCTATTTCGTCGTTCAAGAATGACAGGTAAAGTAAGTAGTTTCACGACGGAATTGCAAAAAAGATTTTTTTAAATAATTTTATTGTATTAAACTTCATCATCCCGGTACGAGAATCGAACTCACGACCTCTGGATTGGAAATCCAGCACGCCGTTAGTCGAAACCCATCCCCTACCGGTCAGTATTCCCAGTGAGCAGATTTACTCTTTGAAGGGATCTAACTATGCCGAGCCAGACATGAATCGAACCCATCACCTTCCGCTTACAAGGCGAAACCCGTAATCTCACGGCCACGGAAGCTCGACCATTGCACTGTAGTTTCCATTATTTTTGTTGATTTTTTTAAACCTTTTTATTAAAAACCTTTGACTTATGAGCCGTCTCTTTTTATTAAGTAGAGTTAAAAATAAGCTTGGACTCTATATTAGTTTTCCTTTTTTTGAAAAATACTCATCACCACTTAACACTTTGCTGAAGACAGCAAATCTACTTTTAAGCACTGTTGTTATTGGTGTTGACAAATTGGCCATTTTGTACCTACTTCCTCAACAAAAATGATTAAAGCTCTTTTGAGCAAGAAATAAATCCACACAATTTTGTGTTTGAAATGATTTGGTTTAGTATAATTTTGTATGAAAATATGTTATTGGAGAGAAAATGAAGTTTTATTGAATATGAAATTTGTTTATGTCATCTTTCCTCAGAAAAAAAATATCAACCTCGTTAACATTCAAGACTCGTCATCCAATATAGTGTTTCATATCGGCAATGACTATCATTCAATTCATGTCGATGAAGCTGCCGGTGTTCCCCTTCCTCCCTTCAAGCCTCTTCATCATTTTTATTTTCCTCTTTTTCTACGAAGCCAATGTCCCTTTTTTCTAATAGATCACGCAGGATCTGTCGCACCAGGGAGCACGTGTACATGTAGAACGGCTCTCCCCGTTAGTAGAATGCAGCACACTGAACTCCAGGCATGACTTACTTACAGACACTTCGGAGGCTCACCACCCCCCGGGGTAAGGGGGGGGGGGGAGGGGGAGAGCGGCCCTGAAGTAATACGTGACGTGCATGCTGATGGTCCATATTTCAATATTGAAGACGTCAGCCTCACCTCCACGTGGTCCAAATCATCCCCCCCTCAACGAACCTGCGAAATGAAACACATTATTCATTTCTTGTTGGCCTCAGCCGCAAATTGCTTGTGTAATAACTCTGCCAAGGAAGGGAGCACCGACCGGCTTCAGCCCGGCCACATTTTCCAATCAATTTTCCAAATGTCGTGCCATGGTACCATCATCGGGACGAGATTCCGGCCGACCTTGGGGTGGGTGAGGTGTTTCTTCTTCTACTTGCAGCTGCTGGGAAAACCGCAAAACCCCGACTCAACGATCGGGCCAAGGAAATTGCTGAATGGCCACAAAATAATTTCCTTCTTGCTTTGCAATTATGGCGCGCGCGGTGCGATGCGATTTTGCGGAAGAGATTCGATGGCGACGGCGATGAATTGACGGGTGAGAAATGTGTGCTTCAGCTCGGATAATGATAGTGACAAATTTTAAGCAAATCGTTTTTGATATTTATTACTAGTTTCTGGCACTGTGAAATAGGTGCATTGAAATATTTACCCGAGCAAACGGAAATAACTTGGGAATAACATTTTTTGAAATTTGAAAAGAAAACTAGGCCAATAACATTTTATGTTACTTATAACAAGATTTGTTTTTCGTTGTTATGATTTTTTTTGTTATATGATTGTTATAGTAATAACAGACTAATAACATTTAAAGTTATTCTTTGAACAAATCTTTGTTATTATATCCAATTTCGCTCAAAATTTACACAGATGCTTAAATTAACCCAAAGAACCGTTTTTCACTTGTGGAGCAGGGGGTAATTTTTTCTGGGCACCCCTAGATGTATACAGCCCATCCAAAAATCAGGTGAAAACTGTTTTGGAAATTAGGAGATTTTTTTGGTGTTACGTTCAAATCTAGTGAAGATTGTTTTAGTTTATTGAAGAATAATATATAAAAAATCAAACCATCCACATTAACGACCCCCAGGTCTTTTGTGGTCTCTATTGCAAGTTTCTGCTCGAACTTAGGAGTCCGAAGGCTTGAATGGGGAGAACACCCAAATCTCTTTTTACTCCAAGGAACCTTCCACCACAGTGTTTGAACTGACGACCTTCGGATTGCGAGTCCAACCGCCGCCACCCGAGCAGGGGTAAATAACACGGGAATACCAAATTTTGGTATTACTTGGGCAAATAACAGCGACCAAAATGTGCCCTTGGTTGCCCAGTAATAGATGGTAAAATACCATGAAACCATACCAAAATCTTGTATGTGGAAGGGCACAACAATACCAAACCATGTTATTCCAAGGGTAAAATAATACCTCAAAATAAAACCATTTCAATACCAAGTTGAGGTCTTCTGGATTTTTGAACATTGCTTGAATACCAAAACTTGGTATTGCCATGGTTTTATTTTTAGGTATTCCCGCGCCCTTGGAAAATCATATTTTGGTATTTCTGTGGTCGTTCACATACATGATTTTGGTATGATTTCATGGTATTTTACCATCTATTACTGGGCAACCAAGAGCACATTATGGTCGCTGGTATTTGAACAAGTAGTACCAAAATTTGGTATTTTCATTCCATTTTTAGTGCAGCAGTTGCAGTTAGTGAAAAAACGAAAATTATTCATATGCAACAGCCAAATCTACTCACCTGATGATTCCATGTTGTTATTAGTGATATTCTTCACCACACCGAATGCATTTGTCATTGATGAACGGCCTGTGCTTGAAGTTCTTGAAGCTTCTGAAAAATAACAAGATTGAAAAATAAGTATTATTAAAATGAAACTGAATTGAAATTCACCAAAATTCATTAATCTGTCGATTGACTCGTTTTTATCCCGACTTAGAGATATTTCAACGTTTTTGAAAAAAATATTAGTGGGTATATCACACTAATTTTTAAAATCATCTTTAACATTTTTGTTTTTCAAGTCATTTTAGCGCAAAATTAATTAACTCGTAAATTTTTTTTAACAAATTTCCCATAGTTTCAGAGAAAATTGATGAAACCTTTCAATGTTCAAATAATACCAAAATGTGCCATCCTGACTTAGAAAATTTTCCACAATTTCAAGTCATTTCTGTAGGGGGTATATCAAAAATGTTTAAAATCAAGTTTGAAATTTCCGGTTTTGAATGAAAGCATTCGCTTTGAGACATGATTTTAGCGTAAAATTAATAATTTTGTCAAAATTGGTCAAAACTTTCCCATGGTTTCAGAGGAATTTGATAAAACACTTAAATACCAAAATAATACCAAAATGTGCCATCCTGACTTAGAAAATTTTCCACAATTTCAAGTCATTTCTATAGGAGGTATATCAAAAATGTTTAAAATCAAGTTTGAAATTTCCGGTTTTGAATGAAAGCATTCGCTTTGAGACATCATTATAGCGCAAAATCCATTATTTTGTCAAAATTGGTCAAAATTTTCCCATAGTTTCAGAGGAATTTGATAAAACACTTTAATACCAAAATAATACCAAAATGTGGTGTTCGATCATTGACAAATTCTGCAATTTTGCAATATCAAAACAATACCTTAAATTGGTATGATACCACATTTTGCTCTTGCATAATCCTTAAGACAAATTTTAAAGGGTCCAGGAATACCAAAATTTGGTATTGATACCAGAGAAAGGTATTATTACGCATTTCCCTTGTTATTTACCCATGCTCGGGCAGCGATTCCACCGGAGTAGGCTTGGTTTGGTGTGTTGTTTGTACTTATGGCATGGAGACGGCTCCTACACCTGGAATGACTTAACGGCCTAACAACCAAGGCCGGGACCAACATTTTACTTCCTCATCCGATGGAAGGTTGCAGCAGATGGGAATAATATATAATGAAGCGTAAATAGTAGTTTCCGTGATTTAAACACAAGATTTTCAGAGTTATTTTAACATTTTTCACGTTCCGCGAAAATTCACTAAGCCTACCTATAACTAAGAAAACACTAAGAGTTTTAAAAATACAGAAAAACTTACTATAATTGCAAAGGAATGGTGATAGACATAGAAATAGTAAAAGCCTAAACTAGAGCACAGTTAAAAGCTTATCTTAAAAAAACACTTAAAATTTCTAAAATGTTTAATTTTACAACATTGAAAATTGGACTATTAGTTGGTGAGATATCGGCATTAGAAAATTTGGATATGTTCGAGTGAGCCTTTAAAATCTTTAAATTTCTTGTTTCTTTTTCTATCTTTTTTCGCTGTAGTTCAGCTACCATAGGTCCAATCTTCAAAGTCTCTTTGGAAATTTTATTGAAAAAAATCTGAACAAATTTTCTGATTCAAGAATAGACAATCAATTTTATAAAATCGACAAACAGGATTTTTTCAGTTGAAGTTAAACTTAAAGTGGCTATTTTTTGAAAGCAATGCACTTCATCAAAAAATATGTACAGTATTTTTGACTGCAAATTTGATTTCACATTAAAAACTGAAGTCAAATGTCCAGAAAATTGTTTTGACATAAATTTCGTTTTTTTTCCTAAAAAAATACAGATTTTTTCAATACTCTATTGCTCAAAAAAAGTGGTTTTGTCCCCTAAAACATATGAAAATATTTTAGGAATAAAATGACATGGATTTTGGGAATTTCACTATCTGAAAAAAGTTGGTTTAAAAATCAGCAAAAAATCATTCCGTGTTCCTATTTTTACTGAATATAGTCTTCAGCAATATCTACAACTTTAACGAAGACACCAAATCGATCGGAAAATTCCTGTAATAATAACAGTTTTTTTGTATGGACAGCTGCTAAAACTGTGTTGAGCCTTGGCTTCTTTGGTTATAAGGGAAAAACCCAGGAAGTTTAAAAAAATAAATAAATAAAGTCCGTAACTGTTTTTGGAGCAAAATTTTTGAAAAATTATGAAAGAACAATTTTTTTTATCCCCCTTTTTTAAAGGACCTGAAATATAATATTAAATATTTAACTTTTTATCTGATTCCTGCTAGTGACATGAAAATTTATATTTTCAGACGAATTAGTTAAAGTGCGCCATAACCAGTAAATGATATTTGCAAAGGCCTTACACGATGAATATTAAAAAAAAATGTGCTGTAAATAAAAAAACGACAAAAAAACGACAGAAAACTTAAAAAATAAAAAGATTTCAAAGCTTCGTTTGAGAATATTTTTTTAAAGCAAATCTGTGTGTGTGTTTTTTTAATTATTTGATTTGATTTTTGCAGGAAAAAATAACAGAAGAAGATAACAACTAAATGATAAAAAATGGTTTGAATGCAACAAACAATGCCTCTTCTGAAGAAGAATTCATCAGATTTATTTTATAGGAATAGTTGAGATTTTAATAAATTCATTAGAACTTTTTAATCATATAATTTACACCACGAGCCGTCTTGCAATTATTTTAACCCAGCAATTGATTAATGACCATGTACTCAGCCCAAAAGTGAGTTTTCAGCGTTCAGAATGTGTCCTTCATTCACTAAACTGCCCCTGATCGCATTAATGTCCCATATACATTTGCAAAACTTTTTAGTGATTGATGCAATTTGGTTCTAAATCGTGTGCTCTTTCAAAAGAGCATAAAACATCCAGTACCGTAAACTGGGGTCAATCGGGACACATGGGGCGAATTGGGACAGCATTTTTAACCATGTTGGAGCACAATATTTTGATTTTTCTGGTTGGTTTCGGTTAGAACAGACTCAGGCCAACATAATGTGTACGTCCATTTCCAAATTTAAAAGCTTTAAGTGCTCTAAAAACTGCTGTCCCTATTCAGACTGTAGTCCCGATTCACCCCAGATTACGGTACTTTGTTCTAGAAATAAGGCGGAAATCCAGTTTTTTCGTGAAAACTTAACACGAAGCCTTATGTGTGGGACAAATTTGTTTTGTGTGTTTTATCAGCTTGCTGTTTTTGCATATGGGACATTTATGCGAACATGGGCAGTAAATGAAAAAAGAAAGTTACTTTCTTCCTAGTCTTGAAGTGCACTTTGTTCGCTTTCTTCGGGAAATTACTTCCAGTTGGTTTCTTCGCACTATTTTTGGTTCTTTTCTTACATTTACATACTGTTCCGACAAAAAGTATAGCGCGGAAATGGAGCCTCGACTCCTCTGTTACATAAGTACACACACTTTTATCATTTTGCTCTCACTTTTTCTGATGTTGTTTTTTTTCTCTCTGACTTTAGTCCTCTCACTATACTGGAACAAAGAATTAGCATTGCAAATTTCCGGCTTGCCCTTATCCTAGGAGGTTTTCGTTAAGGCACAGTAGAAATATTAACAAATTAAATTCCATTTTTTTATATTTTATGAGGATTCCTCAAACGTTTTCCTAATATTGAAAAAAAAACTTTGACATATGTACTGATTTTATCATAACTGTGCAAAAAGATAATGTTGAACAAGGACAGAGGCAGAAAAAAAATAGATAAGAGTGAATTTGTAACTTTGCTAGTCGGCATCACACAGCCTCCCGGGTGGTCGGTGTGGTAGCATATTTGCAAACTTGCGGGTAGATAAATTCCGAGCCGAATCCCAGTGTGAATAATGAATTTCTGTGAACAGTGAGCTGTGGAGGGGGAGAAAGTTCCTTGAATCAGGCTTTTGAAGGTAGGAAGGTACTCGAATAAAGCTGTTTGGCTACTTTGTAAGCATAAGCCGAACCAAATTAAATAATTAATTACTGGAAGCTCTCAGTGGAAGAGGAACTACTTGTGTGTTGGTTTTATTGGTTTTGTTGAAATGAAATTTAAAAATAATAGTCAGTAGTGTTTTTCATTCAAAATATGTTCACCATTATTCACTCAAAAATGATTTGACGTATGTAAACACATTCTTGAACAAAGTGGAATAATTCAACTAATTTCCTTTTCCTTACATTAAAATTTTCCCTCCCCGGAGATCAATTTCCGGTCCGGATACGAACCCTTTCTTGCCTCACCTCAATTTCCTCTCTATCGATCGAGCTCATGATTACCCCAAACTTGGAAGCGATTTACAAGGAGCTTTCGTGTTGAAGTTTCTCGTAACCATCAATTGAAACTTTCACCTAGTTTTCACGGTCTTGACAGGTTGAAGCACCCTCTGGATTGCACTAATAGATGAAGTTGTTACGCGCAAATTTTCTGGCGTTTGAAGGAATTATCCGTGGATTTTCCTCGTTTTTTCTTTGGAACTTCAGTACGGGGAAATGGGGATATTTGGTTCATGAAATGAATCAAAAGAATATTTTTGAATGACAATTATTTTTTAATTCAATTAAACTTCATTCAACACATTGTCAAGAGTAATAACCAACTTATTGAGCCTTGCCATTATAATAAGGTGGCTTAATACACTGCTATTTCCAACCATTGTTTTTCAAGTGCAAATTTAGCGCACCGCAACCATCTGGTCAGCACCACCATCCTTCATCAGCACCATCCGTTCGAAATTGATATTCGATATTAAAATCATGTGAAATATGAAGTGGATTGTTCTGGTGAGGCTCAAAAACTCCACCATGATGGTCCCATTCGTTTGACCGTTCCCATTCAACATTGGTGCATTTTCCGGTTTCTAAAAAGCTCCACCTAGGAAAAGCTATGCAAATGCCAGCTGCTGATGAAAAAGGAGCGTGGGGGGGATGGGTGTAGGAGGCTGTCGTTTATAATTTCTGGCAGCTGCCACACGGGGCTTTGCCGTTGACTCTCGCTCTCTATTTTAAGGGTTAGAAGCACCATTTGGTGGTGGCAGCTGTACGTTTGAGGACGGCCCTGGAGTGGATCGGTATCATATGTGGTGGGAAAAGTAACGGAAAATTTAGAATACATCTTTTAAAAGTTTAAAAACAAAAAAATAAAGCAATATAAAAAAAAAACAAAAAAGAAAACACAAATAAATTTTAAATTGTAAATTGTAAATTGTAAATTGTAAATTGTAAATTGTAAATTGTAAATTGTAAATTGTAAATTGTAAATTGTAAATTGTAAATAGTAAATTGTAAATTGTAAATTGTAAATTGTAAATTGTAAATTGTAAATTGTAAATTGTAAATTGTAAATTGTAAATTGTAAATTGTAAATTGTAAATTGTAAATTGTAAATTGTAAATTGTAAATTGTAAATTGTAAATTGTAAATTGTAAATTGTAAATTGTAAATTGTAAATTGTAAATTGTAAATTGTAAATTGTAAATTGTAAATTGTAAATTGTAAATTGTAAATTGTAAATTGTAAATTGTAAATTGTAAATTGTAAATTGTAAATTGTAAATTGTAAATTGTAAATTGTAAATTGTAAATTGTAAATTGTAAATTGTAAATTGTAAATTGTAAATTGTAAATTGTAAATTGTAAATTGTAAATTGTAAATTGTAAATTGTAAATTGTAAATTGTAAATTGTAAATTGTAAATTGTAAATTGTAAATTGTAAATTGTAAATTGTAAATTGTAAATTGTAAATTGTAAATTGTAAATTGTAAATTGTAAATTGTAAATTGTAAATTGTAAATTGTAAATTGTAAATTGTAAATTGTAAATTGTAAATTGTAAATTGTAAATTGTAAATTGTAAATTGTAAATTGTAAATTGTAAATTGTAAATTGTAAATTGTAAATTGTAAATTGTAAATTGTAAATTGTAAATTGTAAATTGTAAATTGTAAATTGTAAATTGTAAATTGTAAATTGTAAATTGTAAATTGTAAATTGTAAATTGTAAATTGTAAATTGTAAATCGTAAATTGTAAATTGTAAATTGTAAATTGTAAATTGTAAATTGTAAATTGTAATTGTAAATTGTAAATTGTAAATTGTAAATTGTAAATTGTAAATTGTAAATTGTAAATTGTAAATTGTAAATTGTAAATTGTAAATTGTAAATTGTAAATTGTAAATTGTAAATTGTAAATTGTAAATTGTAAATTGTAAATTGTAAATTGTAAATTGTAAATTGTAAATTGTAAATTGTAAATTGTAAATTGTAAATTGTAAATTGTAAATTGTAAATTGTAAATTGTAAATTGTAAATTGTAAATTGTAAATTGTAAATTGTAAATTGTAAATTGTAAATTGTAAATTGTAAATTGTAAATTGTAAATTGTAAATTGTAAATTGTAAATTGTAAATTGTAAATTGTAAATTGTAAATTGTAAATTGTAAATTGTAAATTGTAAATTGTAAATTGTAAATTGTAAATTGTAAATTGTAAATTGTAAATTGTAAATTGTAAATTGTAAATTGTAAATTGTAAATTGTAAATTGTAAATTGTAAATTGTAAATTGTAAATTGTAAATTGTAAATTGTAAATTGTAAATTGTAAATTGTAAATTGTAAATTGTAAATTGTAAATTGTAAATTGTAAATTATAAATTGTAAATTGTAAATTGTAAATTGTAAATTGTAAATTGTACATTGTAAATTGTAAATTTAAAATTTTTGGAAAATAAGTATCATACAAATCAAGTGTAAAAAAGAAGCTTTTTCATACAATTTCCCACAAAAGATCGCACAAAAGATCGCACCCAAATTTTGTGGAGTTTAAATTGAAATTAGACTCAATTTTTGTACTGCCCGTTAAAATTTCCGTGTCCCCCTCCTCCCTCATCATCCAATCACTTGGCATGTTCCTTCGTCATTCGGGGTTGCTGCCACCGCCTGTTGGAAGCACTTCAAGTGGCCGATGATGGCCGTTTACAGGTCCGGGCCATGTTGGACCGTGGGCCAGCAAAACATCTGCTCGTGGCAAACGCCAAGCGAATATGACGCCGATGATGGTCCGAAATTTTGGGGTCTCTGAAAGCACCCTTAGAGTCGTGTGGGAGCTGGCATGGAAATGAAATTAGATTCATATATTACCATTTGTAGCTTTGCGGTGGGTTTCCATTTTGTGGGCCCCTTTTGCCCCTTTGCCTTTGAGAGGGACACCAGAATTACGCTGAAATAGTCAACCTTTGTGAAAGTGGCTGCTGCTATGGAATGAGACATCCTGCAATGGTCACACACGACAATGGCAAAGTCGGTGGGATTTGACTTTTGAAACAGCTAGATGGAGATGTCTAGATATGGTATTGAAAATTTTAAAATATTTTATAGAAAACTGGAAAATTCCTTATTCTCTCTAGAACAAAGAAGTATTAAATAAAAGCGAACATCTCTACCTTAAACATTCAATGCCTTTTAATGTTCGAAGTGGATAGGCCATACATTCAAGGTTGTTATGGGCAGTTTGGAGTCATATTTTTGGGATATTTTTTCACACTCTCGAAGGGCTTTACAACGCCCACAATACCCAGCAACTAACACAGGCTCAACCTACTACATTCCCAACTGGGCAGAGAAAGTAAAAAAACGGCAGTTTTGGGAATGTTATGGCCATCTCCTGGAGCAATTTCCTATCATATATTTCATTTTACGAGCTGCATTCAGCACAAATATGGCTGGACACGTTAAACGGGATTGAGGCAGAAACAGGACACAAAAGAAAAAAAGAAATAAAATCTGACTTGATTCAAAAATAGACTGAATTATCAGAAGAAAAAATAATTTTCTTCAAGCAGCCTGAAAATAAGCAACAAAACTAACTGCTAAAAGTTGCTGAAAAATGTCAACAAAAGCACACATCCACACGCTTAAGTTGACTTTAATGCAGCGCAAAGTGCAAATAAAAATATGCATTTTTGCATTCCCTTCAGGAGAAGCTTTTCCACCGCACAAAAACTCATAAAGGGTAAACTTGTGCGAAAGAAGAGAGCAAAAAAAACGAGCTGCACATTGCACCAAAATAGAGATGGTTTCAGAAGGCGATAAGTTGCACTTGCCACTAGGCAAAAAAATATATAGTGGATACGGTGCTAAATATGTGGTAAAAGTTGTGGAGCAGAGTTGCGTTTTTTTTTTTCTAAGTCAAGAGTATTCAAACTATTGTGAGCTCTGCGAAGGGTCTTATGAAGGGGGAGAGGGATAAAAGAAGGACAAACTTCATAGCTTTCTCGAGGTGAGTTTTCACACGTGTTTGTGCAAAGTGGAAAAGCTCATGCAAAGCTTCGCGGTGTATCAAAGAATTTTTGGGCAACAATGGTGTACTGTTGAAAATGATTTTTAAACATTATGATATTTTGAACAACAATATTGACATAATAAGATTAAGAAAGCTGACTAAAATATTTGCTTCGAGATGCCAAAATTGTTGACAGACTTCAGGTGAAATAATTGAACACATTTGTTCAAACAAAGATAAGATCTTTAAATCTTTAAATCTTTAAATCTTTAAATCTTTAAATCTTTAAATCTTTAAATCTTTAAATCTTTAAATCTTTAAATCCTTAAATCTTTAAATCTTTAAATCTTTAAATCTTTAAATCTTTAAATCTTTAAATCTTTAAATCTTTAAATCTTTAAATCTTTAAATCTTTAAATCTTTAAATCTTTAAATCTTTAAATCTTTAAATCTTTAAATCTTTAAATCTTTAAATCTTTAAATCTTTAAATCTTTAAATCTTTAAATCTTTAAATCTTTAAATCTTTAAATCTTTAAATCTTTAAATCTTTAAATCTTTAAATCTTTAAATCTTTAAATCTTTAAATCTTTAAATCTTTAAATCTTTAAATCTTTAAATCTTTAAATCTTTAAATCTTTAAATCTTTAAATCTTTAAATCTTTAAATCTTTAAATCTTTAAATCTTTAAATCTTTAAATCTTTAAATCTTTAAATCTTTAAATCTTTAAATCTTTAAATCTTTAAATCTTTAAATCTTTAAATCTTTAAATCTTTAAATCTTTAAATCTTTAAATCTTTAAATCTTTAAATCTTTAAATCTTTAAATCTTTAAATCTTTAAATCTTTAAATCTTTAAATCTTTAAATCTTTAAATCTTTAAATCTTTAAATCTTTAAATCTTTAAATCTTTAAATCTTTAAATCTTTAAATCTTTAAATGTTTAGTGTGATGTTGATTAATTATAAAGAAAATAATTCTGATTTCATAATGAAACTACACTAATTTCGTTAATTTATGAAAATTTCTTCAAAATAAACGATTTTTGAAGTTTAAATTTAGCTGAAAAATTACTGCTTTTAGATTTTTATAAATTGTGTGATTGTCCATTGTGTGATTGTCCAGCTAGTCCGTCCCATATGTAATTTCGTCAATTTTGAGCTAATGATGTAGTTTGGTTCAAAATCATGTAAACTATCAGAAAAACCATTAAAATGTAGTACTTTGTACTGAAAACCCGGAGAAAATCCACTTTTTCGTGAAATTCTAACACGTAGCCTTATGGGCGGGACGGACACGATTAGAGCGGCAGTAAAGCCGTTGCAAATATGTTTCAAAGTTTATGTCATTTTGAATTTTCATGAAATAGCAATGTACAGTCCCACAAAAAGTTTTTTTTTTGCGAAAAAAAAAATTCCATCAATGCCTTGATATTTTCAAAACTTATGGTTGGATAGCAACTGCACGCCTGTAAAATGCATTTTTAAACACTTTTTTCATCCAAATCTTAAAACTTAGGCTTGTAATTTCAATTTTTATATATATATTTTTTTTTGCCCCCCTCGACTTTGCTAAGAGCCGAGGGACATAAACTTCAAAAAATATTTGCAATGGCCTAAAAAAAAAAGAAAAAAATAAAGCTTCAGAAGCATTGAATATTTAGCCAAAAAACACATTTTTTTTCGAGGGGATCATACAATTTTACAATAATTTAATTTTTGAACATTTAAAGTTGGACCATAAGTTGTTGAGATAGTATAATCAAAAAATGTAAGAATGCACCTGTTTGGAGATTTTTTTTTAATTTTGTGAACATTTCGAAAAAAATATTTTCAGGACGCTATTTATTTAAAATTTAAAAATGTCAATTTTTGAATATCTACGTACCAGTTTTGTATTAACAGTTGCCAAAATTCCATTTTTAGCAATTCAAGTAAATTTTTGTTCTCAATTCCGATTTTTTGATTTTTTGAAATAGTTTTTCATAACTGTTCATTTCTGAAAATATTTTTTTCCAAATAGTTCAGTGTCCTACAATTTCGCCTAAGAAACATTGAAGATTGGACTTCTGGTTGCTGAGACACATCAAATAAAAGAAAAAGAAACAGGACAATTTATCTTTTTAAGTCTCACCCAAAAACCCTCAATTTTCTAATGACAATATCTCAGCAAAACATGAAACAATTGTAAATTTTCCGATCTTTTTGGAAACAAAATTTAAAAAAAATCATAGATTGTCGGCAAAATTTTGGTCCATAAAAAATGCGGGTTTTGTCCCCTAAAACATATTATAAAATCATAAAAAATAGGGGTTTGGAAATGGATTTTTTGTAAAAAAATATTAAAAAAAATTAAAAAAAATCTGAATAGTCCTCATCACTACCTACAACTTTGCCGAAGACAACAAATCAATCAAAAAATCCTTGAAAAGTTACAGATTTTTGAATATTTACGTAACATTTTTATATGAAAAACTGCCAAAATTGTATGGAGACTTTTATAAGTGAACTAATGACACAAAACAGCTTCTTTGGTCATAGGAGAAGCCCCCTCAAAGTTTGAGCCAAATAAAAAAAATATAAGTAAATCCTACTTCCGATTACGGTGGCGAATTGCTCATAGGCACAAATTTCAACTAAATCGTGCCTTCAAAAACATCAAAGACCACATTCCCGCATTAAATTTTGCTCCAACCGCGCCACACTCACACACCATCTTTTGGGGTTGATTTGGTGGTTTTCTATGCACAAACCACAAGCCGGGTGCTTTTAACCCCTGAACCCACCACAAAGCAGATGTGGTGACTCTGTCAACTTTGTCGCGCGGCACTGGTTCAGCGGTATTAAGCCAATTTTATGTGTGGGGTGGGTAATGCTAAGCTATTCACGTGCTTCATTTGATCGATACATTAATTTTCGCGATGGAGCCTTTAATTATTTAGTAATTTGAGGGCATTTTAATAACTCACTTGTTAACTTATTTCAATTTCTTCATCATCTTTGGACGATGACCTGTCCAAAGTCAAATTTTCCAAAACAATTCCATACAGAAAATTCACCATCCTCCAGCACGTCCAACGAAAACAAATAAAGTCCTAAATCCACACAAACCTGACCTTTCGGGCTGCGTGTACCACAGGGGACAAATCCAATATCGGAGTGCCATAGTTCCCCGAAAGAAAAAAGGCCCAATCCATACCATTACGCAAATTTGTCACATCGATCTACCCCCAACCCAGCAGCCACGCCGGATAGGCCAACGACCACAGAAGAGTCCGACGCACACCGGAAAAGACGTGCGATGTCAATATCCGACGCAGTGGCACTTTTTTTTGCTTGCTTTCTTTCGTTCCCGGGACCAAGGGCCTGATCTCTCATCAATCACTCTCCAGGGAGCGAACGAAGGATGGGTCACACATTCGTTGGGGGAGGGAGAAAAACTTTGATTCAATTTACCACGGGGCCATATTTGGTTTCCGGGAAATGCTTCGTCTTACGAGCTGTCATTAGATTTCAGGGAATCTCGGGGAGTACCTTTGGGAGGTGCTGATCTTCTGTGCCACACTTAGATTTTTTTTACCGAATTTTTACCGAATCATATTCTACAATGTTGTGAATCAGAAAATTAAAAAAAATTTGATACATAAACACAAGGGTCCTGATTTTCGGTTCAATGAACAGAAACCACTCACTCATCGCCTATCCATTCGTCACCTATTCTAACCCGCTAGCATTCATGAGCGAATGATACACGCAAGCAGCCAGCGAGTGGCCCGAACTGTTCACTCAGCGAACAAATACATCGTGAAATTTTTTGCCTACTCCGTCGCTCGACGACACTCACACACTACCATGCTCAGCGAAGATCCATTCTCACAAAACGCCAGCGGGGCAGTCTTTTTGTTTTCCCGCCCTCAGTTTGCCATCAATTTGATTTTTTCTTGGTGGATGTTTCTTTGAATGGTGTCTATAATGTTATGAAATCAAAATAAATGCACAATTTGATTGATAACATTGATTTTAGGCAACCCAAATCAATGAGTATAACGCAGCGCATCAGAGAAAAAATCGTTTTAGTACAGAGTGATCGGCGACATTCGGCCTGCCTGTGCCGTTCGGAGACTGAGCCGATCAGAGAGAGAGAAGGAGAGTAGAAAAGAGAGTGTCCGGGAGCGAATGGTGTGAAAGTGACAAACGGTAGGAATTCATCAGGGCAGTATCGCGTCGCCTGCTATTTGTGTTCGCGAATGGAGTGGTTGATTTTGAGCAATCAGGACCCTTGCATAAACATGAGGGCTTTAATCCGACTGAAACTTTTTTGGTGCCTTCGGTATGCCCAAAGAAGCCATTTTGCATCATTAGTTTATCCATATGGGTAATTCTCTACCAACTCACACGAAATCGGGAAAAGTTGCCCCGACCCCTCTTCGATTTGCGTGAAACTTTGTCCTAAGGGGTAACTTTTGTCCCTGATCACGAAACCGAGGTCCGTTTTTTGATATCTCGTTACGGAGGGGGGGTACGACCCCTTCCATTTTTGAACATGCGAAAAAAGAGGTGTTTTTCAACAATTTGCAGCCTGAAACGCAGCTAGAATTCCGAATAAACGTATTTTTCATCGAAAAAAAAACACTAAAAAAGTTTTAAAAATTCTCCCATTTTCCGTTACTCGACTGTAAAAAATTTTGGAACATGTCATTTTATGGGAAATTTAATGTACTTTTCGAATCTACATTGACCCATAAGGGTCTTTTTTTTCATTTAGAACAAAATTTTTCATTTTAAAATTTCGTGTTTTTTCTAACTTTGCAGGGTTATTTTTTAGAGTGTAACAATGTTCTACAAAGTTGTAGAGCAGACAATTACAAAAATATAATTTGTCTGCTATATAGACATAAGGGGTTTGCTTATAAACATCACGAGTTATCGCGATTTTACGAATAAAAGTTTTGAAAAAGTTACTTTTTGCGTTTCTCTTTGTTTCGTCGTCCGTGTCTGTCGCGGGTGACCATGAATGGCCATGATCGATGACGACCAACTTTTTCAAAACTTTTTTTCGTAAAATCGCGATAACTCGTGATGTTTTTAAGCAAACCCCTTATGTCTGTATATCAAAATTTTTGTAATTGTCTGCTCTACAACTTTGTAGAACATTGTTACACTCTAAAAAATAACCCTGCAAAGTTAGAAAAAAACCCGAAATTTTAAAATGATATGACCCTTAATTGCTGAGATATTGCCAAAAAAGGTTTAAAAACTAGAAAAATGATGTTTTCGAAGTCTCACCTAAACAACCCACCATTTTCTAACGTCGATATCTCAGCAACTTATGGTCCGATTTACAATGTTAATACATGAAACATTTGTGAAATTTTCCGATCTTTTTGGAAACAATTTTTAAATCAACACTAACATTTCAAATTGACCAAACATTCAGTACTACGCCCTTTTAAAATGTTAGTCTTGGTTTAAAAATTGAATGTAAAATGTTAGTCTTGGTTTAATAAATTGAAATTGAAAATATTTTTTTCGAAAATTTCAGAAAATTTCACAAATGTTTCATATTTAAACATTGAAAATCGGACCTTTATTTGCTGAGACATCGACATCGACATTTTGTGATTTGATTGGGTGAGACTTAGAAAACATAAATTTTCCTGTTTTCAAACCGTTGCATGGCAATATCTCAGCAACTAAGGGTCGTATCAACAATATTCAAAAAAGCAAAATATAGAGAATTTTTTCAGCTTTTCAAACGTTTTTTTCAGCATGTGGGCAAACATGTGCACTAATTTAAACCTAAAGATGGATTTAACTTGAAAACGGTGCACTTTATCAAAATTTCACTACAGTATTTTTTGAATGCAAATTTAATTTTACATCGAAAAATGAAGTTGAAAAATTTTTGCGACCAATATTTCGATTTTTTTTATTAAATCAGTATTGATTGAAAAATTCATAACTCGTTCAAAGATTTTTTGCACATCCTGGAAACTTCTGAATAGTTGGCATTTTATATCCTCTAGAACATATCAAAACATAAAAAATAAAAACTAAAAATAGTGTTTTTTTGCAAAACAAGTTTAAGTGACGAAAAGTTAAATATTTTTTTTTATCTTGTATAATTTTGTTCAGTGTAGTCCGCATCCATACCTACAACTTTGCCGAAGACGTCAATTCGATCAAAAAATTCCTTCAAAAGATACAGATTTTTGAATTTTCATACATCATTTTTGTATGGCAAGCTGCCAAATTTGTATGGAAAATTATATGGACGAACTAATGATGCAAAATTACTTCTTTGGGCATACCAAAGAAACCAAAAAAGTTTTAGCTGGATAAAAAAATACAAAAATTAAAATTGATGAAAAAATACCTATTTCGTGGAGAGCTGCTCAAAGAGAAACACAAAAAGTATTTTTTTCAAAACTTTTTTTTTGTTAAATCTTGATTAGGCCGTTGCAAATATTTTTTGATGTTTATGTTCCTCGGCTCTAACCAAAGTCGAGGGGGGGGGGGGGATGGAGTCAAAAAAATAAAAAAATATATAAAAATTGAAATCACAAGCCTAGGTTTCATCATTTGGATGTAAAAAGTGTTTAAAAATGCATTTTACAGGCGTGCAGATGGTTTCCAATCATTAGTTTTGAAAATATCGAGGTATTGACGGATTTTTTTTTTCGCAAAAAAAAAACTTTCCGTGTGACGTGTAATGTACATTTTGGGAAAATTTTAAATGTTTTCACAGGAGTTCTATTATGCTGAATATGATTATAAACGCGGGAAAATGCATTGTAACTAGTTTTCAGTTGATTTTACTTAAATTTTCATTAAAATTTTGGAGTTTTTCGAAAAACATTTTTTTTTGCCCCCTGATTATTCAGGCCAACTGTGAATGGGGAGGGGGGGGGGGAGTGGGTTTGGGGTGACATAAACTTTGAAAAATATTTGCAACGGCCTTACTCGTGATGTTTATGAGCAACCTCCTTATGCAGTTTTATCAATTTTTCGTAATTGTCTGCTTTACATTTTTGTAGAAAATTGTTACACTCTAAAAAATAACCCCTCAAAGTTAGAAAAATCACAAAATTTTAAAATGAAATTTTTTGTTCTAAGTGAAAAAATGACCCTTCTGGGTCAATGTATATTCGAAAAGTACATTAAATTTCCCTTAAAATGACATATTCCAAAAATGTTCACAGTCAAGTAACGGAAAATGGGAGAATTTTAAAGTGTTTTTTAAGTGTTTTTTTTTCGATGAAAAATACTTTTTTTCGTAATTTTGAGTACGCCATCAAATCGGGCGTCTAATTTTACATAAAAGTTCCTTTGACACCAAATTTCCATCTCATCACCGTTTCAGGCTGCTAATTATTGAAAAACACCTCTTTTTTCGCATGTTCAAAAATGGAAGGGGTCGTACCGCCCCTCCGTCACGAGATAAAAATCGGACCTCGGATTCGTGATCAGGGACAAAAGATACCCCTTAGAACAATGTTTCACGCAAACCGAAGAGGGGTCGGGACAACTTTTCTCAAATTCATGTGTGTTGGTAGAGAATTACCTTGTAATATTTGATTTGTTCTGATTCATTCACTTACTTGAAACTCCACATTAAGATTTTTTACCGAATTCGGTATTTAAAAAATCCGTAAAGTTTAGATTGGTTTACCATCTATCAAAGTGAACAACATTTTACCGAATTTGAGTTGTACGATGATTTATAATAATAACCGAATTCGGAAATTTTCAGTTTCCCTAACTGTTTAGCAGTTGAAAGTTCGGTAAACTTTACCGAACTCGTTAAAAAAAACTAAGTGTGTCAATATCAACAACATCACAATTTATTGATTTTTTTAAACAATTTCAATCTTAAGTTGATCTAGTCTTTAGGGAAATGAATTATATCGCCACTTGTAGTGCTGCCTCGCAACCGTGCTGCAGTCGCATTCTCCTGGTCCTCTTCCACTTCGTTATCAACAATCGTGGGCGCTTCTCCTCCGTTATCGGCAAGCTCACTGTCCACCGGCAGCGTTTCGTTGCCCCACACTTCCGCTTCTATCCAGTCCAGGTAGGCCGTCACCCGGGAGTACACGTTGGTGAAGCGAACCGTTTTGGTCACCTCGCGGTTCATATTGTGCGGAATCAGAAACTTGGTGACCCCTACCTGCGTGAACATACAGCTACGGGTGTTGACCGTCTGCAGTGGACCTCCCACGATACCACCCCAGAAGAAGAAGCCCTCGTACCGATCCATGGCGCACAGTTCCTCCTCGTTGACGGTGTACTTTGCGTGGGCGAGCTTCACCGTTTCGTTGCATTTCTCGTTCGAGATGACCCGATTCTCGACGCTTTCGTAAAATTCGTTGGTATTGGCACTTTGACCGCTGTACCCGTTCAGAAGCAGTGTGTCGTAGAGATTCTCCGTTCCCAAGTTGGCTAAACAAACAGGAACCAGTCGGTTCGAGAACGCCAACGGCGAGTCCATCTCCAGCAGCATGATGTGGTGGCGAAGCGTCTCCGGGTCATAGTCCGGATGGGAGATCTCCCGAATCACCTTCTTGTCCGGTTGATTGCCCAAGCGCACCCATAGATCATCCCAGACGACATCCGATACGAAGATGCTGAAATTTGAACACCACGCTAAACTGGTTTGAGGTTCACAAGTAGCAAAGAATACCTACTCAAACAGGCTCGGAGCTTTGGTCAGGACAAACCTCTCGCTGATGATGCTTCCACTCGAGATGTGCCGCTGGTTTAGGTCAATGATTGCGACTGTGTGCGGAGATCGCGAGTTGTAGCAAACGCCGTTTTGACGCTTCGCAGCGAATCTCGAATACTCGCGGCACTCTGAAACCAAACAAATGATCATTTAACATCCTTCGGAAGACCTTCGAGCACCTCGAGTGTCACTTACTCGCCTCACTAATCCGCTTCGGAATTACCACAACCGTCCCACCGGTTTTCTGTTTGATCCACTCGTAGTAGAACGCAACGTTCGTAAACACCACGTACTTCTTCACGTCACAGGTACCGGTTTCCGACAGTCCAGAAAAGGAGGTAATCCCGCGAAGTTCCCAGTGATCACCAGCGAGAATGTACATCCCGCCGCCGCTGTCCCCACGACACACGCTCGTCCCTGTACGGAAAGAAGGTTTATTGTGAATCTTACTAAATTTTAGTAAAAAATCTAAAAAAAAAACTAGTTGTTACACATTTTTTCAATTAAAAATCCTAAAAGAAATCTAAAAGAAAAACTTTTTCAACTACTTTTTTGGAATCAATTTCAAAACTTTTTGCTGGTGTAGCATGTTATCCCTTTTAACTCAATTCAACTAAATTTTACTAGATTTATTAAATTTTATTAAATTATACTAAATTTAACTAGTTTAAAATAAGTTAAACCAATTTCACTAAATTTATAATAAAATGAATTATTTAAACTTACTTCAATAAAACTGAAGCAAATTTTACATATTTAAACTTACTTTTACTTAATTCAATTTGACTGAACTTAATTCTAACGTATTTAACTATATAAAATCTTATTTAACTTGAATTTACTGAATTTAACTTAAGAGCATCGACCTCACCAATCTGCCTGAAATTTTCAGGGGTTGTTTGAACATATAAAACTAGCACCTGGCCAAAATATGAGCACTCTAGGTTAACAGGAGGTGGGGCAAATCGGGACACTAAGTTTGAAGGTTCGAAAACGTCAAAAATCTTAAAAATGCTGTAACTTAGGCAAAATTCAATTTAATTTCAAAATTCAAAATGCATCTGAAAGGACTCAAAAAATGCAATAAAATGCAGGGAGAAATTTTATCAAATTCGTGTTTCTGAGACAATTTCAATTGCATGTTATAAAAATTGTTATTT
This sequence comes from Culex quinquefasciatus, assembly GCF_015732765.1. Classification (NCBI taxonomy): domain Eukaryota; kingdom Metazoa; phylum Arthropoda; class Insecta; order Diptera; family Culicidae; genus Culex; species Culex quinquefasciatus. The sequence goes on from NC_051863.1 coordinate 167,597,337, forward strand.
TCATCAATTTTAACCATTTAAAAAATGAAAGATTGGTGAGGTCCAAATGACGTCCCATACAAAAGAGTATGCCATGTTCGTGGACTCGTTCTTAATTTAACTTCACTGATCTTAATTTAATTAAATGTCATTTAACTTAATTCAACTTAAATAAATAAAAATTTTCTTAATTTTACTTAATTTTCTCAAATTAAACTTTATTTAACTTGATATAACTCAATTCGATTGTATTTACCTTGATTTATCTTAACCGAACTTAACTAAACTTAGATTAACTTAATTTAATTAAAATTAATTAAACTTAATTTAACTTAATTTAACATAATTATGCTTAATTTAACTTAATTGAACTGAATTTAACTTAATTTAATGGAACCTAATTAAAGTTAATTGAATTTTACCAAATTGTATTATATTTGAGCAAAAGTTTGCCAAATTTAACAGAATTTATCTAAATTTAACTGAATATAACCATAATTTACTTTGCTTAATTGATCTTATTTTTAAAAATTCAATTGAATTAAACTTAACTTAATTAAACGATATTTTACTCAATTTAACATATTGTTACTAAATTTAACTTAATAACAACTTAATTTTACTTGAATTCACTGAATTTAACTAAATATAACTTCGTATAAAGCCGTTGCAAATGTTTTTCAAAGTTTATGTGCAGGGTTGTTAAAATATCAAAGTATCAGCTCTCAGCAACTACAATTATCTCGCCTGAATATTCATGCCTCAAATACAACTGCTCGTCTCTCTTCATTGAAACTCTCAGCGCCGAACATAGCCGAACACGTTTTCGTGTTTACGCACTCGCGATTGACATTTTCCTTTTCTCTCTCATTCCCGCTTCCACAATCATGCTATCGCAACAGCGTTTAACCAAAAAAGCCGCCACAAAACCAATTTCGCAAATGCAGTTTAACAGGACGTCATGCGTGGTCGGCTCCTAATCGCCATCTCGCGTTCTCTCATTGCAGTTTTCGGAGAGATTGAGAGACTCAGTGGTGAGAGCGCATAGTCGAGAAAAAGGGGAGGAGTGATAGAGAGAGAATGACATCGCTGGGAATCACGAGACACAAGAAGAGATCTCACAAGCTACAGTGACGGACGCTATACTCTCGGATATTTTTGGTGCAGAGGTAATCTATTGATAGCTTTTTTATCACTCATTTGCAACACTGTTTATGTGGTTCACCCTTCAAAATTGGTCCAAAAAATCAGGAGGCAAAAATATATTCTTTTTTTTTCAAAAAACATAAAATTTCAATGGAAATGGAATTAAATTTTCGACAATTTAAAACACTTTTTCCCCCCTCTCGACATTGGTCAGAGTTGAGGGACATAAACTTCGAAAATTGTTTGCAACGGCCTCACTTTTTATATATAAATTCACTTAATATAAGGCAAATTCAATTAAATCAAAAAACTGAATTTAATCAAACTAAATTCTAATTTATTGAACTGAATAGAACTAGGTTTTTTTTTCAGAAATCAACGAAATTTTATCAAATTCATCTAATTTTTCATGAATTATTCTAATTTTGACAAAATTTTACCAAATTTAATAAAATTAACTGAAATTAAGTCCAACAACTTTTTTTTCGTTATTCAGCCATATTTAACTTTATTTTATTTTACTTTCCATTATTTTGCTTAAATAAATTTGATTTATCTATTTTAACTAAATTGTAATAATTCCATTTGATAAAGTTTAACTTAAATTAATTTTATTGAATTTAAGGGGTTACAAACATGTAAATCGGCAAAAATGTCAGAGGTTGGTTTGAGCACAAACTTGTTTTTTTTAATTGATCAGTTATCAGGACATTAAAATATACATTTTCAACTTTCATCAAAATAAATTAAAAGACATTTGGTCGTTTCATTGCCGAGATACAGCTATATGAAATTAGCATTTTCGAAAAACGGGTGCCTCGATATCTCAACACTGCCTTGACCAAATCGGCACAAAATGTTGGTGAAGACTCATTAAATCGGTTTCGTGTGCATGACGATGGCCGTTTAAAAAAAATATGTTTGAAATAGTTAAAAAAAATATATTTTTTTTTCGTCATAAAAATCGTCAGTTTATGGTTTTTGTATTGCAAATGCAAATGCAAAATTTCAAAATTGGGCTTTGTCATGCATACGGAATATGACTTGCGAGTCTTCACTCCACATTTCAGCCAATTTGGTCTATCCCATCTAGAGATATGGTGGCACCCGTAAAAAAAAACTCGGTGTTCAGAGAAAAACGCTCGCAAAGTGTTACAGTTCGCTTTACGCATGGCAAAATTTTCAGCTTAAATCGTTTCTTTTTAAGTTGATTTAAAAAATTTCCGCTAAATATTTTTTTGTGTTTTTCTACATGTTTGTAACCCCTTAATTTAACTTAATTTAATATTATTTAACATTATTGTTTATGTGTTTAAAAGGCGATAGGTCAATCTATAACTAGACATTCTGTTATGCTGAAGCACCATTCACCACTCACCATTCTTATCGCTGCCGCAGAACACAGCCGGCGAAACAAACCGCCCAAACAGCTCCGGATCGCTCTGAACGCACTCCGTATTATTGACCACCGGCATCGAAGCGGTTTTCAGCTGTCTCGAAAACTTCTCTGTCTCAGTCTCTCCAAATCCAGCCACCCATCCCCGCCGTCCGACCAGATCCTCTCCCTTCGCCGCCTGAATACCCTCGATGCAGATCGGAATCACAAACTCCGAGTACTGAACCGACTGGGACAGCACCAACAGGGCAATATCGTTCCGATTCCTTATAAACTCAGGATGCACGTGAATCTCTCGCACCCGCACGATCTGCACCCGATCCGGATTCTCGTCCAACACATTCTTCCCCACCTGAATCGTAATCGTGTCCGGCTTCTTCGGCCTCTTGTTCGACCCAATGACGCAGTGCGCCGAGGTCAGCACGTGAAGCTGGTCGATCAGCGTTCCGCCGCACTTGTAGTCCGCGCCGTAAAACAGCGCCACGTGCCACGGCCACTGGCCCAGCTCGGCCGTGCGACCCTGATGGATCAGCTGAACGCCAGATTTCTTCCTAATACCGCACCGGAACCGGGCGTTCGTGTCGCTGAATCGCGTGTCGTCGGCCCAGACGGCGACCGAACAGCACAGCAGCAAACCAAGCGAAAACAGGTTCATCACGCTGCAAGGTTAGAACGAGACTAGCTTGGATTCGGTGCTTCTTCACTTATCAGCGCGCGCGCGGAATAATAAGCCAGAGGAACCTGTTTTGCGGTGATAACTGTTATGCGTGTTGGGATTCCCCAACAAAAAACGTAGTTTTGTGAGGTCCAGTTCAGCCATAAAAACCATTTAAAGCAGATTTCTTGAATTATCAGAGCTAATAACAACCACTAGTGTCTCCCAATTAACTACAAGAACATTTGAAGCAAATGGTTGGAGGGGTTATTTGTACACATGAAACTAGCATCTGGCCAAAATATGAACACTCTAGGTTATCGGGAAGTGGGTAATAGTGTCTATTTAATGTGTTAAACTGCCTTCACAGAAACAAATCAATTCTCGTAATCGTGAATTAAGTTCACGAATGTGAGGACCACGATGGAATTTATTCATGAGTATGGTGCATGTGCACTATAAACGTGCATATATTCCTTCGTGGTTCTCGCATTCGTGAATTTCATTCACGATTTCGAGAATTGATTTTTTCCGTATAACTCTAAGCGTTCTAAGTCTCAGATGGTAGTCCCAGATGTCCCCTACAAGCTGCAGGTCGAATCGAGTTGATATCTGGACGGAACACTTTTTTATTCGAGTTTGAAAATTATGCTATTTTTTCTCTAAAATGCCAATAACTACCAATTGGGATGCTTCTCCCTGTATTTTGTTGCATTTTTTAGGCCCTTTCAGATGCATTTTGAATTTTTAAAAATTGATTGAATTTTGCCTAAGTTATAGCCTTTTTAAGATTTTTGACGTTTTTGAACCTTCAAACTTTGTGTCCCGTTTTGCCCCACTTCCCGTTGACCTAGAGTGCTCATACTTTGGCCAGATGCTAGTTTTATATGTACAAACAACCTCTGAAAATGTTAACAGATTGGTGAGGTCCAAACGACGTCCAATACAAAGGGGTATGCCCTGTCCGTGGACTCGCTCTTAAATTACAAAAAAAAAATCATAAAACGACGTATTTTCGACAAAATACTCAAAATTTTAGTTTTTCACAATATGGGTATCAAATGATCAGAATTTTTTCATGCATTTTGATAAAACTAGGCATTTTCGAAAAGAATACTCAAAATTTAAGTTTTTTTACAATATGGGCATCAAACGATCGGTTATAATTAACATTTTTGAAAATACTAAATTTTATTACAACACTATGTATTTTTGAAAAAAAAAACCCAAATTTATGTTTTTCACAACATGGGTCTCAAATGATCGGATTTTTTCAGACCTTTTGAATGTAGCAAATTATGAAATTAAGAGTATTTTTTCGAAAATACGTATTTTTTGGAAAGTTTGAGTAGTTAAAAAAAGTTGTTATTACATTCGAAATTTATGTCCGATCGTTTAAAAATATTGTAAAAAACTGGAATTTTGAGTATTTATTTTTAGAAAATACGTAGTTTTGTGAATTTTTTTAGTATTTTCAAAAAATATTACTATACAGTGGACTCTGTCGTTGTCGATATTGAAGGGACCGTCGAGAGCGGGAGTTATCAAATTATCGAACTAAAAATCAAAGCAATCTACATGAAGGGAGTAAAAAATTTATTGACAGCTGGAGCAACATTGATATCGAAAAGATCGACAGCCAGAGAGTCCTCTGTAACATTCAAAAACTATGAAAAAATCCCGTACATTTAATACCCTTATTATAAAAAAACTGGAAACTTTGAGTTTTTTCTTTCAAAAATAAGAAGTTTTGTGGAAATTTTGAACATTTTCAAAAAAATGGTATAACTTTCAAAATGTATGAAAAATTCCGAAAAGATTTTTTTTTTGGGTTTTTTAGAATAAAGGTAGTTTTGTGAAAAAAATAAGTATTTTCAAAAAATTGCGTTACAGCTTTCGAAATAAATAAAAAAAATTATCGGTCGTTTAATACTCATATTGTAAAACAACTGATGTTATGAGTATTTTTTGAAAGTACGTAGTTTTATGAAAATGTTGAGTATTTTCAAAACATGTGGTTTTTACATCAGAAAAGGATGAAAAATTCCGATCATTGGATACCCATATTGTGAAAAATCAAAAAAATTGAGTATTTTCAAAAATGTTGTCATCACATTCGAAATGCATGAAAAAATTGCGGTCATTTGATAACCATATTGCAAAAACAATAAATTTAGATTTTTATCGTGAAACACTACATTTTCAAAATATTGCAAAAATACGTATTTTTGTGAAAAATTTTCATGTAACTATGAGTGCAATGAATAGCTGACAACAACCCAATCCCAAAACACTATATTTTTTTATATTTGCATGATTTTTCATTTTTTTTAAGAATCAAGTATAACATTTCGAAAGGGCGTAATATTGAATATTTGGTCTTTTTGAAATGTTAGGCTTGATTTGAAAAAAAATGAAAATATTGTTTTATGAATGTTTCATTTTTAAACATTGCAAATCGGACCATTAGTTGCTGAGATTTCGAATTTCAAAAAAAGATGGGTTGTTTTAATGTGACTTAGAAAACGTAAATTTTCCTGGTTTTAATCTATGCGTGGCAGTATCTAAGCAACTTAAGGTCGTATCAAAAAAGCAAAATAAAGAGAAGTTTCTTAGCTTTTTTTAAATGTCTCACCTTATGACCTTTACAGATCTCTAAAATACGATTACAATCCTGAGATATTCAACAAAAACCGGAAAAATATCCATGCATTGTTGTCACTCTTCATTTGAAAGAAGTTGCAATGTTGGTGAGCTATCTTGGCACACCTCGAAAATTGCAGTAAGAGCGGCAACTGGCCAAAGAGTAGTATTTTGTATTTTTTAATCCGTCTGAAACTTTTTCGGTGCCGCTGGTATGCCCAAAGAAGCCATTATGTATGATTAGCTTGTCCATATAATTTTCCATACAAAATTTGCATCGTCCTCACAAAAATTATGTATGAAAATTCAAAAACTGTATCTTTTGAAGCAGTTTTTTGATCAATAGATACGGACTACACTGAAAAAATATGATACAGGGCAAATTTTTTTTTTGATGATTTTTTATTTTACTTTTTGTCACTTAAACTTGGGTGGCAAAAAAAAAACACTTTTTTTTATTTTCTGATATGCTTTAGGGGAATGCCAACTTTTCAGAAATTTCCAGCATTGGCAGAAAATCTTTGCCCGAGTTATGAATTTTTGAAACAATACTGATTGAAAAAAAAAATCGATATGCTGGTTGCAAAAATTTTTCAACTTCATTTTTAGATGTAAAATCGAATTTGCAATCGAATAGTACTTAAGTGAAATTTTGATAAAGTGCACAGTTTTCTAGTGAAACCCATTTTTAGGTAACTATTTTGAAAATAGTCGCTGTTCTTATTTTTTACATAAGAGCCCAAGATTGCCCACTTTTGAAAAAAATATTTTTAAAAACTGAAAAAATTCTCTTCACTTTTTTTCGACCTTTGTTGCTACGACCTTTAGTTTCTGAGATATTGCCATGCAAATATTTAAAAACAGGAAAATTGATGTTTTCTAAGTCTCACCCAAACAACCCACCATTTTCTAATGTCAATATCTCAGCAAGTAGTGGTTCGATTTTCAATGTAAAAGTTTTAAAGATTCGTGAAATTTACTGATCTTCTCGAAAAAAAAATACTTTCATATTTTTTGAATCAAGACTTGGTATATATTTAAAAAAATGGGTATTTGGCACTTTTGAAATGTTAGTCTTGATTTAAAAAAAACGAAGACATTTTTTTCGAAAAGATCTTAAAATTTCACGATTGTTTCATATTTAAATATTGAAAATTGGACCATTAACTGCACATTTTGAAAATTTCTGAATAGTTGGCCGCGGTGGAGATTGAATAATTGTGTATTGCCAAGTCTTGCCAAGTCTTGCTTTTCAAGGTGAATAAAAAATAAATTCAATAAACATTTCAAGCATCGAATTCCTCAATGATACATTTATTCTTATAACAAATATTGACACAATTGGTGGACAGTTGCAATAAAGCAAACTAGTTCCAGAGTGCAACCTACAATTCTTACCATATAGAATCATACTTTCATAGCAACAAGTAGTATCAAAAATGTTCCAACTTCCACTCCTGTTCAACTTGATTCTTTTAATTTCCGCGACCCCACCGAAACCTCCAACCCCTCAGGTAACGGCCCTCTTCGGTCCTCGGAACAACTTCATCTGCAACGCCGTCATGCTCGCGAAAGGCCGTCTACTGACCACGGCCAACTGTGTGGTGTTCATAAACAACGGAACGCAACGGTTGGGCGCACCGGAGGACTTTCACGTAGCGCTGAACGCGACCGATATTGAGCGGTTCGTGGGAGTGCGATCCGGGAAACCTGCCCGTAGACGGATCGTGGATAAGCTGAGGACACGAGGAGGGGAGAAATTTGACAACAAGTTCTCCAACGAGGTATTCTCGAACAAGTTTGACAGGGACGAGCTGGATTATTTGTTAAAGGGACTATTCACGTACGACGTTGGGAAGAGTCTGTACGGGAGTTCGGTGAACGTGACCAACCTAATGGTTCATCCGGAGTACAGTGGAACGTTCAAGAATGACTTGGCCATTCTGGAAATTCCCGAATCTAGGGTATTCCAAGAAATGTTCCTTCCTGTAAAACTCAATGAAGATCTTGGATTCAACCGTGTCGTACAAGTATACGGTTGGGGAGATATTGCTTACGAATCTTCCAGGAACATGACCTACCAAATGAAAACCGTTGAGATGTACCTTCTTCCACCAGCTCGATGTGCTAGACAAGTTGGAAATCTGTTTCTCCCTTCGCAGCACCTCTGCTTGAAGCCCAAAGGAAACGAAACCATCTGTCTGGTAAAGTTTTGCCCCAGTATTCAAGCACAAATTTCATCAAACACACATCATTCCAGGGATTCGCTGGAGCCCCAATCGTCCTGGACGGCGCCCTACTCGGCGTCATCGAATTTGGGAATCCTCAATGTCACCTTGACTCACCGGTCGTGGGCATCCGTCTCAGACCCTTCGCTGACTTCCTGGGCCTGAACCAAGACGACCTCCTCTCGAAAATCATATTACTCGTCAAGCGAGTATTCAACTTCTTCACCAGCAAACTTCAGTAGAAAGTGTCAATCCATAACTAATAAAGCATAAATCTTCACCTTCGTCTGCGGCACGACTTGTCCCAAAATATGGCCCTTCCGCTGAATGAAAGATTGATTACGTCGTCCGGATTCGGGATTCCCTCTCCCCTCCTTAAAGAAACTTTTCCGCAGCAAGGTCACGGAATTGGATTTCTGTCAGAGTCCATAGCGCAAACAAATACACTCTGATTGAGTTATTTCATCAAAACTTTATCCAAGTCAACCCCTTTTGCCTGCCTTTGACCGCCGGGACGCGATCCAACAAGCTTTTTTGTTTGCTCAATTTTACATTGCGTCCACTTTGAGGTTCGGACAGGGCACGTAAGAGAGCGCTCGATCAACGGGGATGGTGCGATGCAGTTTTTTTTTTTTTTTCGTTCGGTCAGGGTGGCTGCACTGTATCGTCCTTTCACTCCGCAGCACGTTGCCCTCGATTTCACTCAAATCAGTCACATTCAATTGAGATCGAATGACATGGGTGCCGCGGTGGGCTTCAAAGTTTCAAATAAACATTAAAAACGAATTGTGTCTCGGTAAATAGCTTTGTGTTTTGATATTCCATGCATTTCGTTAAACGATTTTGGGGAATAATCGTACTGAATTTGTGTTAGTTTCTGAAGAAAACATAAATTGTTAAATGATTCACAAATAAAAATCATTCTGACTCCAATGATACTTTCTTAAGGCTATTTCTAAACTAAAGGAAAATATTTGTCCAACGATCGACGCAAATAATTTTTCGGTTAGAGCCATTTTCGATCGATTCAATTTGGTTCGCGCTTGTTCCGGAAAACCAGGGCTGCGGAGTCAGGTCATATTTCAAGCGACTCCGACTCCGGCTTTCTCAGTTAACCCGACACCGACTCTGACTTTGGCTCCGGCTTTCAGTTTCAACCGATTCCGACTCCAGCCTACCAACTCTAGTCGACTCCGCGCCTCCAATTCGCGATTCAAAAATTGTATTATAACAAATACTGAACAATAAATAAGTTCATAAATTGTGTTAAATTTTAGATAACTCCAACTCCAGCTCCGACTCCGGGTTAATCAGAAATGTTCGACTCCGGCTCCAACTCCAGCAAATAAAATTTTGCCAACTCCGACTCCGACACTGACTCCGACTCCGACACCGACACCGACTCCAGCCATTCGAGTTTTGACGACTCCGACTCCAACTACGACTCTGGGCTTCCAAAAAGACCTGACTCCCCCGACTCTGGCTTCGACTCCGACTCCACAGCCCTAGTTATTTCAATTATTTAAGCAATTAAGCAATTTTGAACGATTTTGTTAATGGTTGATCCCGTTGCACAGTGGTCCAGATCGCAAAATTAAGTGGAAAATTAATTTTCCCAAAAATTGTGACATTTTGGAGCTTTGGTGTCTCCAGAAGAGTTGTAGCAAATGAAAAGGGGCAACTTTTAGTTTGGTTGGTTATTAGGGTGGTTCACGATTAGCGTGGTTTTAAAAATCTAACTTTACAGGAATATTTTTGGGATTTTTTCCGTCTTCTAAAAAAATGTGGGGATTGCCAATTCAGACAACTTTGTCAAAGACACCAAAATTTTTAATTGTCACCTGGTGCCTTAAATTTGGCTTGGGCCTTTTCGGGATATTTAAGTCTTAAATTTGCATCTTTTTTACCTTTAAATGGCTGTAACTTTTGACCATTAGGTCCGAATTGACGTGTCAAAATAAAAAAATGATTGTTTTTTAGAGCTCTAAAAGTGCTCCCAATATCACTTTTCTCTAAAACTTAATCCTGAATTACCACGTAAATTAGGTCATAGAAGGCGTAGACAGGGTTGCCAGGTTACCAGATAAATCTGGGAATGCCAGATTTTTCAAGTGTCAGCCAGATTCATCCTTCTCAGTGCCAGATTTTGACAGATTCTGCCATATTTTTCATTTCATGCCAATTTTGAACAACTTTTTGAATAAAATTAACGAATTTCATTGAAAATTAAAACAAAATAGAATGAGTTTTTCTTAGACGGGATGTTAATAAAATATTTATGATGTCATAAAATCAATCAAACCATCTGAATTCTCAAATTTTTGAATTAATCCATATCCACCCTCCCTTTCACACAGATAATGTTTAGATTTTCGTGTGCCAGATTTTTCCAGATTTTTCATCGATACTTTGCCAGATTTTTCCAATTTTTAACCTGGTAACCGTGGGCGTAGATGACGAGATAAAAATTTGGTGTCTTCGACAAAGTTGCTTGAACTGGCAGGCCCAACAACTTTCTAGAAGATGAAAGTATACAGGTTAAATGTAACAAATATATTAAATTTTTGTATCCTCTTATAAAAATGAATTCTAGACTTTGTCTCAAGAATAAACTGTTAATTTAAAAACAAATTTTCAGACCTGCCATGCTTTATGCTGTGCCGATCTGAACAAGCTGTTGACTAGGAAGGAAAAAACTTCAGAGGATTCAGAACAAATTTCTGAAAACGATTCTGAAACTTCCTCCCTGGATCAGCACCAGTGAACTTCATCAATTAGCCGAAGTTGACACTTTGGATGTTATGTCAAAAAAGATAATTGATGCATTTCGACAAAAATCATTGGAGTCTTCAGCTGCATTGATCCGCTCATTATATAGTTTATAAGTTAGTTTTAAGGTATCCCTTTTCCCTTTTGTACATGTAGGATCTCCTACATTTGAAATCACTGAATAGCGAAAGCTACAATATTTCATGAATAAATAAAAATTGCTAGTATTTATAATTGAGGTGAAAAGTCATCGATTGTGATTGGACAATCAATAAAATTTTAACTGAATGAATGTACATAGAAAAGAAAATCTTAATAAATATGAGTTAAAAAAAAACTTTCTAGAAGACGAAAAAATTCCGAAAAAAAACTTGTAAAGTTAGACTTTCAAAATCACCCTAATCGTGACCCACCTCAATTTTCAACCAAACCAAAAGTTGCCCCAACAACACTTCTGAAGACACCAAAGCTCCAAAACTTCATCATTTTTCGGAAAATCCATTTTCCAATTTTACGATCTGGACCACTGTGCATTGTAACCCGATGCTGAAGGTGACGGAGAAATATTTTTATTCAAAAATGACTGTTCATATTACTCATGGATCACGGATCAAGCCCCGACCAATCACATTGTACACGGATAGAAATCCTGTAAGCAAATCCGGTAACTCTGTGTTGTTGAATTTGAACACATTGAAATGTTTCCAAAATCGTCAATCCGTGTAGAAGAAATAATTATTTATTTATTTTTAATGCAAATCTACGAGCATCAATGGGTGAATGATGACCATATTTAGGTCAGAGGCCCAAAATAGTCCATGCAAGAATATTCAGCTTGTGGCACGAGGTTTTTGTTTACTAAATTATCATATTCCAGGCAACCTAATAAGAATCTGGTTCATTTTGCCGAAGGCCATTTCGCTGAATGGGACGTAAGAAATTTCACCAAAATTTTTTTGTTTTGTTTTAAAACTCAAAGGTGATTGATTGTATTTACTTTTGGCTGAATGTGACATCAGTTTTTTTTCGTATTATAAAAAACATCATATAAATAAATAAAAAAATATATTAAAATTGAAATAGCACGCCATGAACTCAACATTTGAATGAAAAAAGTGTTTTAAAGTGCATTTTACACCTGCCCAGTTGTTTTGCAATCATTAGTTTTCGAAATATCCAAGTATTGAAGAGATTTTTTTTTGCCGAAAAAAATCTTACTGCTGTCCTGGCATTGGAACTCCACAAAATATTTCAAATATTTTTCATCGATTCATGCTAAATGGGTGATTCTCCGCAAACTCACACAGCAGTTGCCCCGACCCCCCTTCGATTTGCGTGAATCTTTGTCCTAAGGGGTAACTTTTGTCCCTGATCACGAATCCGAGGTCCGTTTTTTGATATCTCGTGACGGAGGGGCGGTACGACCCCTTCCATTTTCGAACATGCGAAAAAAGAGGTGTTTTTCAATAATTTGCAGCCTGAAACGGTGATGAGATAAAAATTTGGTGTCAAAGAGACTTTTATGTAAAATTAGACGCCCGATTTGTTGGCGTACTCAGAATTCCGGAAAAACGTATTTTTCATCGAAAAAAACACTAAAAAAGTTTTAAAAATTCTCCCATTTTCCGTTACTTGACTGTAAAAAATTTTTGAACATGTCATTTTATGGGAAATTTAATGTTCTTTTCGAATCTACATTGACCCAGAAGGGTCATTTTTTCATTTAGTACAAAAATTTTCATTTTAAAATTTCGTGTATTTTCTAACTTTGCAGGGTTATTTTTTAGAGTGTAACAATGTTGTACAAAGTTGTAGAGCAGACAATTACAAAAAAATTGATATATATAGACATAAGGGGTTTGCTTGTCAACATCACGAGTTATCGCAATTTTACAAAAAAAAGTTTTTAAAATGGTGGTCGTCATCGATCATGGCCGTTCATGGTCACCCGCGACAGACACGGACGACGAAACAAAGAGAAACGCTAAAAGTAACTTTTTCAAAGTTTTTTTTTAATATTTTAAAGGGAGGATGACAAAAACTTGTCATAAAATTTGCATTTGTCTGAAATTTATTGAAGAACTGCTCATGAAAATTATCTAAAAGTTTAAGTGGAATTCTTATAACACTTAGTTTGTAATAAAAAAGAAATCAATTGAAAAAGATTTTATTAAAATTTTGAATTTTTTTTTAAATTCATAAAATTATATTTAACAGCTCATTTTTTAAAACAAAACCTAAGAAACCCACTCTGTAGTCTGGCCAGCATTCCCGGACCCGGGCTGTCGGAGCACTTTTGTAAACAATTTGTATCACTGACGAAAAGTGTCCAAAAGAGCACTGGAAAAGCATGTAAAAAGTAGACCAACAGCGCCCGAAAAAAAACCAGCATCAAAAAGGAAAAAAAGGAAAAACTCGTACAAATTGCTCTGCCCATCGGGGGTTGTCCATCAGCAGCAGCGGTTATTCCCCAAAAGGAGCCAGTGAAAGGACCGTAAAAAGGCCCACCACTGGGCCAGGAAAAAAAAAATGGCCAAGAGGCAGTGTGACAAGCGAATCGCATCAATTTTTCACCAGGCTTTGGCACCGATCGTGATAAATTGAATGTTTGTCAATCACACAGAAAATGATTTTATCTTTACTGCTCTCGTTTACGAGATTTGACCAGTTTTTTTTTCTCCTGTAGATTTTTGTCTCCGACTGTCAATTTATGGGGAAATCCAATCAAAATGAGACCAATTTGAAGAAGTTTCTCTTCGTAAGAATCAAGACTGTTATACTGAATCTAAAATTAATATAATTGAAACTTTCAACGAAAAAAAATCGCCCTTCCAAAAACAGTGACGTTGATCGTTCGCAGCGACCCACACCCCCAGTCCAAAGAAATAATTTTCAAAAATTGCCCGAAAGCGACGCAAATGATTATTATTAGATTCCCAAATAAAATGCCAATTACTTTGAATCGCTTCCCTAACGAATCGTTTCCGCCGCTATTGTGACTTCTTGCTGGCTGCCTCACAAAGACTTCAAGTCTTGTAATGTGAAAATCCCCCAGTATAAAAATGTGTTTTCATGTCAGGATGAGACAAAAAAATCGACCACATTTTTTGCGGATTGACAAACCGGGTTGAAA